>NC_081569.1:76028915-76033681 GCF_022355385.1 Mustela nigripes
TGCTTTCAGGAGCTTTTGTTCCCTAAGCGCTTTCTGTAGAGTTCCGGAGGACAGGAATACAAATGGCGGCCTCCTGGTCTCCGGCCTGGAGGAGCCAGAGCCCAGGGCCGCACTCCTCAGTGCGCACTCAGAGAACCGCGCCCAGTTACTCCCGTCTGCCTGACCTCCGGCCGCGCTCCGCGCTCCGAGCTCACCAAGCCTGCGACCGGTTCAAGGTCACCCCGAGCTGGGAGCTTACTGTCGGCTCTGTCTCTGTAGCGAGCTTTCCCGTTCCAATACCCGCAAGCTCTGCGACACTCAGACACCCCCGATCCTTCTGTGACCCTGCGGGACCTGAGGCCATGCTGACCCCGTGTGGGCTTTGCCCCGGGTAGCCTCTGGAGCGATGTCCCTCAGCGGAACAGACTTTTAAAAGTCCTGATTTTGTGCGCGGTTGCTCCGCCGCTTGCCGGGAGCCGGCCCCTCCCCCCAGTATTCATTGTTTTTGCACCACATCCAGTGCTCCATGCAATCCGTGCCCTCTGTAATACCCACCACCTGGTACCCCGACTTCCCACCCCCCGCCCCTTCAAAACCTTCAGATTGTTTTTCAGAGTCCATAGTCTCTCATGGTTCACCTCCCCTTCCAATTTCCCTGAACTCCCTTCTCCTCTCTAACTCCCCATGTCCTCCATGCTATTTGTTATGTTCCACAAATAAGTGAAACCATATGATAATTGACTCTCTGCTTGACTTATTTCACTCAGCATAATCTCTTCGAGTCCCGTCCATGTTGCTACAAAAGTTGGGTATTCATCCTTTCTGGAGGCTAAAGTGAGCTGATTACCTTCCAAAGAACTCCATGATCACCCACGAAATCAGCCTGAGATCAGAATTATACACGTCTGGATCTCTACTGCTCCTCCTGCTTTTGCTCTCTGTCCCTCTTTCTCTCTGTCAAGTAAATAAATAAATCTTTTTTAAAAAAGGAAAAGAAAAAGTTTATTTTAAATCATGCATAATTTAATTTTGTAACATAATCAGTTTCTAGTTTCGTCTCTTGGTGGGAAATATATTAATAGAATTTTCAGAGGTCACAGATAAGGCTGAATCTAGAGGGCATTAGGGTACTTCCCTTTGTGTTTTACCCAATACCCTCCCTTCCTTTGAAAACATTTATCTCTAATCAGATTAATATGTATATGATTTCAATCAGAATGGGGGAAAGAAATGTTATGTATTTTGGGGAGCTCTGAGGTACAATCCTGAAGTCTCTTCACACTAACTTTATTCACCAATTCTCCATTATGCTTTAGTTTCCTAATTCATAATGGTATGTATAAAAGACATAGGGCCATTATAAAGAAAGTATAGGTGAAAAGATGAATATCTATTCCTTAAAAGAAGTATTTTCAAGGGTTCTGTCCTTAAGTAGAATCAAGGGAAAGAATGTAAAGAGTTTAGGTAGAGGAATTAAGATGTAGGAAAACCGTCAAAGTGTGTATCTCTTTAAGAAGAAACGAAACTCTTAACGGCACCTTTTTGAATTTACTTGGATGATGTCTTAATTTCCTAGACCCTGTACACCTGAGATCTGTTATCCTTATTGGAGTTTTTTCTTCATTGGGCATATTGTCCACTCAACATCTTTCTTGCATTCCCATGGTGACATGATTCTTAATTTTCGTAGGTTTCTTCTCCCGTTTTCCAATATCTGGGATCTGGATCTAGTATCCAGGATAGTGTCTAGCACACTATGTGTGCTCTTTAAATTTTAGAGAAAGAAGGAAAGCAAAAA
The DNA here is from genome assembly GCF_022355385.1 of Mustela nigripes. Classification (NCBI taxonomy): domain Eukaryota; kingdom Metazoa; phylum Chordata; class Mammalia; order Carnivora; family Mustelidae; genus Mustela; species Mustela nigripes. Next base: position 76,030,693 of record NC_081569.1, read on the forward strand.
AAATTTCAGTTGCCAGTGTATTCTGAAGGGAAAACATTCTATAAGTGCCCATCTGTGGAGAACCTGGGTTTTCCCAGGAGTACACAATACTATAGTGTTAGATGATGAGGACTTGGCAGTAGATTTCCACTTTAGAGATCCAGAGTTCTTGTTCGTTGTGACTCTCTCCTCTTGGGCTTGTCTGCCTCTTCGTTCTTCTAAGCATGACAGTGATATCAGCTGAATTTCATTCCAACTCTTCTCCTGAAATTGGAAAGCTTTGAATTTCCCTCTTGGCTGCAAGGATCAAGTTTAAATGCTCTTTCAGCCTCTTGCTGCATAGGGAGCCTACAGGATATATTCTGTCTTTGCCATGGTGAACAGGCCTATCAAGCATGTGGTAGAAAACCTAAGGGGGTTGCTTGTATACAGAAATTGGCCAGTATAGTGAGCAGCTTGCTTCAGCCCTTATTGCAAACATGTTAATTCAGGCTTAGTTATGCTAAAACCTCGAAGGCCTGCCCTTTAAAAATTAAATCTGTTCTTTCACACAATTATTGGCTGAATATAAATTATACTGTGATCCTAACTAAAGCTTTGCCACAGCTGTGAGAATAGTTTTGCACAAATCAGCTAGCTTAGCCTGAAAAACTGCCATGGCATGGGGAAGTAGAACTTTGGTCACATGTGTTTTGCTTTGCAGTGTGTCAAATGGCTGTCATGGCAAAGGACTATTTCCTGAATAATATTTCAGAGCTCTGGGCTACTGCCCTTTTGGAGTGATCCACCTGCAAATTGGCTTACTAGAGATATTTGGAGGTCTAAAACTGTATTTTAAAATGATCCTGGGTTATTAGTAAGTTTGAATACTCATTATTTGGGTCTTCTATGTTTAGATTGGCATTAATAATTTAATAATACATTAAATTTGACCATATGAAATTGACATTATTCAACCATTTTTGACCTACAAAAATGGTATTTTCAATGTAGTTCAGCCTAAAAGCTTTGATTTCTAAAGCCACTTAAATAATTCCAATATTTCTATTCTAGGTATTTAAATCACTAAATTATTAATCAGTTGATAAATATGAACAGTAGGGAAATTGGCTCATCTTAAATTCTCTTTTTGAGGCCTTAGAGCTTTGGGGAACATTTTTGCTTTGATTGATGTAGTCCTTCAGAAAGGAAAGGAGCCTTCATGCTGATGTGGGAAACAAAGGCAAAATAAAAACTGAATTTCCTTACTACCTACAGCCCACTGACAAGTCCTTTAACAGGCAGAGTGTCATTCCTTCAGGACCTTAGTTGCCTTGATATTAATACTTTGCTAAGGGCAAAAGGCACTCTTAGCTGACCCCCAGGATCCTGTGAGTCTACTTTAACATATAAAAATTCCTTTGGAAACTTCCCTTATCTCTACCCTCCAAAGTATATGCTGGCAATCATCCCCTAGGCATATAGCCCACACATATACATCAGAAGGGTCTCATGACTAAGGTTTTGTTGGTCAGTAATAAGTGACTTTTTCCTAACATTAGCTAGCCCCTCTCAAGGTCCTGGAAACCTTGCTTCCAAAATTCCTTGGAGATAAGCTATTCCTAACCCACTCCCAACTTGGAAGTATATAATGGGCCACTCCTCCTGACTGCAGTGCAGCTCTTTCTGCCCACAGGTCCTGTCCCTGTGCTTTTATAAACCACCTTTTTGCACCAAAGACATCTCAAGAATTCTTTCTCGTCCTTCAGCTCCAGACTCCAACATCTTTCCTATATCAATGCTATCCTTTTTTTTTTTTTTTTTCCTTTATATTTCCCAAGGCAGATGTCCTGAGGGTTAGGAACTCTCTATTTTTTTTTCTCTTTCTCTGGCTCATTCCTTCCTTCCTTCCTTCCTTTCTTTTCTTTCTTTCTTTTTTTTTTTTTTTTTTTAAGATTTCTTTATTTGGGAGAGAGAGCCAGCACACTCATAGGAGTGAGGGGGAGGGGCACAGGAAGAAGGAGAGAAGCAGACTCCCCATTGAGCACAGAGCCAGATGTGGACTGCATCCCATAATCCTGAGTTCTTTATTTGAGCCAAAATCAAGAGTTGCCCAACTGAATGAGCCAACCAGGCACCCCTCTGGCTTCTCTCAAGAAAAGTTCTCATTCTGTTCTCTCTTATTAGTTGATAGTTTTGCATTAGATAAGAAAAAAAACATCTTCAAAGTTTTACTTAGAGTTCTGAAGAGGAACCCAGCTTCTCTTTCCATAACTCATAGAAGCCAGAATAAGCTCAAACTGCCGCTGCTTGCTTCTGAGCCAGGGTACTTCACCAGCAAGAGCTGCCACTGGGTCAGCCCTCCTTTTTACTGATGGTGTGATCCTAAACAGATTAACCTAACCTATTTGAGCAAAGTCTCATCACTGGTAATATGGGGTTAATACCACCTGCCTCACAGGCCTAACGGAATGGCTAAATTTATAATATATAAGCTATGAAGTGTGCACTGTCCATAGATACTCAGTAAATGTTATAACCATTTTATTTCTTTAGGTTCTTCAAACCCAAGACAGATTTCAAGCAGAGAATTATGTAGCTGCAGACTTTATTTTCGCTCCTTTTGCCATAGCTGATAGGGGAAATTAGAGAAATTGCAAGGAGTTTTATTTTCACTTCTTTCACTAAAAGTTTTATTCCCCTAATAGTGGAACTCTGTTCTAGGAGGGTAATGTTTTGTGCCTTTGTTGTGTTCCAGGACTTCCCTGATGAATTTGGAGTAGCTTGTAGAATAAGCAGCAAAAGGAGCTGCCAACATGATTTTCAAAACACAAAAAAGAGTATTGGGGTGCCTGGGTGGCTCAGTAGGTTAAAGCCTCTGCCTTTGGCTCAGGTCATGATCCCAGGGTCCTGGGATCGAGCCCCACGTCGGTCTCTCTGCTCTGCAGGGAGTCTGCTTCCTCCTCTCTCTCTCTGCCTGCCTCTCTGCCTACTTGTGATCTCTGTCTGTCAAATAAATAAATAAAATCTT
>NC_081569.1:76033781-76066320 GCF_022355385.1 Mustela nigripes
TGCCTTCGGCTCAGGTCATGATCTCAGGGTCCTGGGATCGAGTCCCACATCGGGCTCTCTGCTCAGCAGGGAGCCTGCTTCCTCCTCTCTCTCTGCCTGCCTCTCTGCCTACTTGTGATCTCTGTCTGTCAAATAAATAAATAAAATCTTTAAAAAAAAAGAGTATTTGTGGGGCGCCTGGGTGGCTCAGTGGGTTAAGCCGCTGCCTTCGGCTCAGGTCATGATCTTAGGGTCCTGGGATCGAGTCCCACATCGGGCTCTCTGCTCAGCAGGGAGCCTGCTTCCTCCTCTCTCTCTGCCTGCCTCTCTGCCTGCTTGTGATCTCTGTCTGTCAAATAAATAAATAAAATCTTAAAAAAAAAAAAAGAGTATTTGTGATTGTGCATATCACTGGTATGAAAGCACTTTGCAATATTAGTTATGCTATAAATTGAAACTAGTAGTTTGCATAATATTATTACAATTCCCCAAATGTTAATGAACTCAATTGTAGATGTGTATGATATAGATGTAGGTCTGTATGTTAATTCATCCTGAAAGTCTTGAGGATTATTAAGGACAAAGAGAAATGAAAAATTCGTAAGCCAATGATTCTGATTATAGAATATATATCAGAATGGTTTTTATTACCTAATTTAGTATTTTTTTGAATTTCTATGCTAAGCCCATCACTGTGCTAAGAGCACAATCTCTCTTGCTGCTCCTTTCCCTGGTCAATTACTTGTATTTCCTTACTCAATCCCTATTGAAAAAGCTCTGAGAGACCTCTGTCAGCTTTCTGGAAAGTCTCTGCTCAGAAACAGAGAGGTGTCTGTGCTGTATCTTTAGAGAACAGAAGTGTGATAGTCGATGGCTGTACTGGGTGCAAATACAGCTATAGAACTGAGTGAACTGCCTACTGGATATAGCTCCTTCTAATTCAAATGAACTTCCTTATTTGTTTAATATTGCCTTCAACTACCAGTATTGCTTTGGGAAAATTCTATTCTCTTTGGAAACACAAGGTTAGACAGGAGCCTAGGAGTGTAAAATGTAGGGATGGAAATACCAAAGCATCTATATTGTTTATTGTCCAAGTCGTACTTTTGCTTTTTTTTTTTTTTTTTTTTTCCTGCAGGCTCTTGTATTCTCAGTCCATGAGAAGAGGAGAAGCAAACTTTCACTTCAAGGCTTGAGAATACATTTTACACATGTTATATATAACATTGCCAGAGGTGGGATTTAAACTGTTTTGAATTTTTATAATTGGTAACATCATGGACGGCTTCAGGTGTTTTAGTTTTACTTGCTTTTATTTTTTTCTCATAATGTTAGATTCTTATAAAAGTTTTATTGTTAACTTTGATGTACAATTAATGTTTTCTATCCAGACTTCCTATTCCTATATCTGCTACAGAAAATACAACAATTGTGTCACGGTGGAGTATGTAATATAACCATGATATACCTACTAATTTGTTGATGACCAATTTTTAAAAATTCTGTAATGTAGATTCCATTATTGATAATGGGTATAAGAATGTGTTCCTTACATTTTTCACAAATGAATTGAGAACATCCATTTTGGTTGAATGCAATTATTTTTACTAACATGATTAAGATATATGCCATAAAAATATAAGCTTTACATAAAAGCAGGTGTATATTTTTAAGCCAAACACTTTTTTACTTTAAAAGAGTTATACTCTGACCAAAGATAACTCAGATAATTGCACTATTATATAAATAGCCAATCTGTTTTTTTAGATTGATCTTTTTGTTTACAAAATGCAAGTATTCCTTTGGAGAAATGTTCATTAGTTGTTCTGTAGAAACTCTTATTACTATTGCTGATCCCATTTTGTTAATGGTGCATTAAAAATATATAGAGGCTTTTAGGTTAGCTAAATGTCGCACAGTAAATTTTTGAGAGACAGGTACTAGAATATGCAAGCATATCTTTTATAGGAGAGCATTAATTTATTCTACCTCATGCTTTTCAGATTATTTATAGTTTTTACTTAATGAACAAAATGAAAAACACTGACCATTGTAGATTGTTTTGGTAAAACTGCATCCCTATGTCTTTAGGGTCTTTGTAGCTTTCAGATGTATGAGAGTGGTAAATACAATAATGGGAGTATGAAGAGTCAAAGTGATGAGGAGGGAGAAAGTCCAGAACAATTTGTGGAATGATTTGTGGTGTCAGAAGGGGCACATGGAGGCTGTTTTACTGTCAGAGTTGTCAATGGATGCAAGTAAAAGTAAATTTTTTATTTGATATTGACAAATTTGGCAGTGATGAATCATAGAACTTGAATAATGTAAAGCAAAGGGATTCAGAAAAAAAATAATAGGAAAAAATGGATAGCGGTTTCCTCGCCTCTTTCCTACTTTGTTATGGTTGCTTACAGTGATTTCATTAAATTCCACTGAGAAATGAAAATAGAAAAAATGAGGTAATTTAGTAATTTAATAATAGTCAATTTATTTTGGTATATAATATTCTAGATATCGGTCTTGGAACAATTCCCAGTGGATACATACACTCTTAAATTCTTCATCATTCAGTAAGAATAGCCTTTATGCCACTAAGCCCCTGGACAAAGATTTATGCCAAAAAATCTGTGTGGGTTTGGTGAGACAGGCTCTCATCACTAATTTCATTTAGAATAAGAATCCCCCCCCCCAACAAGTGGTATTAGTAGCTAGGTAGCAGAATCCAATTTGAGCACTTAAGCATGAAATTTAAAAATAAAACAAAAAGAATGGGGTGGAAATACAGAGAGCCTCCTATGAAATAGTCTATGTTGGTTATTCTAGGGTTAACTGCTAAGTTCTCATTACTGGGATATTGCTGACATCCCTGGAAAGTTGTAGATGGGACAATAGCGTTTTGAGATCCAGTTTCCTCTTCTGTTAACCTCTGAAATGAGTTGTCTCTCATTGTAAATGCTAGGTTATTCTGCAGAGGAGGCCTTACACCTTTAAGTTCCATCTTTATAAGCTTACTGCCTCACCAACACAGATTTCATCAATACTACTAATACAGTTCTAGGTTTACCTAATGCTCTATACCATTCCACAAATGTACATAATGCAAGAAACTCCTGAAATCTGGAGGATTGTCTCTCTTTATCTGCAGATAGACTGATGCTTATTAAAAGAACCTCCTAAAAGAAATAACTCAGTGCTGGAGCTGCCATCTGAAGCAGGAGAGTTCTAAGAGATTTTTTATGCTTTCAGTAGCTCTGAAGGTTCTCCCCATTTATTCACATAAACATTATGTTGTGGTTATTTCTTGTCTCTCCATTTAAGCTGTCATTCGGAGCAACCAGGACTAGGGTTAAAAACTATTTTCAGGGGCGCCTGGGTGACTCACTGGTTTAAGCCTCTGCTTTCGGCTCAGGTAATGATCTCAGGGTCTGGGATTGAGCCCCACATCAGGCTCTCTGCTCAGTGAGGAGCCTGCTTCCCCCTCTCTCTCTGCCTGCCTCTCTGCCTACTTGTGATCTCTCTCTATCAAAAAAAATAAATAAAATCTTTAAAAAATTAAAAACAAAAACCAAAAACTATTTTCAGTTGCAGTAATAGTGTCTTACCCAGCTTTTACATTGACCTATCTTATCTAAGCCAAATTTCAAAAATATTTTTTAACTACTCATGTGCTACTTGATGGCCAAAAATAAGTTAAGTGGGACTAACATAAGTGGTACAGTGTGGCACGAGGGATAAGAAAAAGTAAATAACCACTATAGTGAGACATATCAAAAGTGAATAGCAGGAACAGACCAGTTTGATTGTAGTCTCATTATAGAAACATGTGTTTGAGCTTCACAAGATTTCTATGTTTTAAACCCAATGCCAAGTTTCACAAATGAAGTGACAACAGATACTTCTAAAGCATGAGACATAAGCCATTAATAGATTTAGACCATAACACTATATGTAAAATAAATACATAAATAAAGTTAGGATTTCTAAATTTAGACTCTTTTACTTCTGAAGAATTAAGCAGTTATATAAGAGATAGATAGTAGACATATCTTGACAGGGAAATGTCTGTTTCTATACTAGAACTCTCATAGATCTTCATAATTCTAGGAAAATGTGTGTGATTTTCTCCAACTAGAAACCAGTAGTTTCAAACAAATCACATTGCAGATGGAATTCCAATATCACCAGCTGCTTTAAATGAATCCCAGAAATACTAGAAGACTCACTTTTTGTTCATTCTTGCCCTTGGTCCACCTACCAATTCCCACCTACCTGAGAAAATACAGTTTATAACATCTGTAACAACCAGCATAATGTTAATGCCATGTCCACAGTGACTTTTCAGTAGAAAGTTGTTTATGATTAAAAAAAAAAATGAGGACTGTTAATGCAGTGCAAATTACATAGAAGGCTTGTGTTGATGGCATTTATTCACTTAGGCAATGGTTAGCTAACCGCTGCTTTTACAAATAATTAAATCTCCATTCAGAAAGAATTATTACAAGTTTGGCTGCCAAAGACTTTTTATTATGAGTATTCTGATTAATTGAAGGGACACTTATGATCTAGGAACACATTTTGAAATCACTTTTATCAATTAATTTTATATATACACACTATACGTTATATTCTGTGAATGGCTCAAATAATTCTTATCTCCTGAAAGTTTAGATTCACTATTCCAGATTGTATTTTTTCACTATTTTGTGTTTTATAGCAGCTATCAAATGAGCTCAATTATTTTCTTTTACTGGGTATTTGGAAAAAACAAAAAAACTGTTAGTTGTCCCTTCAAGTAAAGTGAACATATGTAACAATAGCAATGTCAGTATCCCTCACTCTTTGTAAGTTTCTTTTCTGGATTGAATGTTATTTAATAGTGTTCTAAAATTATGATTTCTGCTGTACATCATCTTTATCATAATCATATTTATTAAGTACTAGCTGTTGTCTATATCTATCTATCTCTATATCTACATCTATCTGTCTGAAGCCAGAGGTTATATAATCTCAAGTGAGAGGGACAAATGATGGAAAAGATCATCCCAAGGAAATATGGGTTAATAGCACATTGATTAAGACCATGGCCAGCCTGAATAATACAGTTCCCTCTGAGCCTTTGAGGTCTGTGAGTTTGTGAACACCCATTTTATCTTTCTGCATTCTCAGTTTCCCACTGGAATAGGAACTTTTTAGAAACACCATAGCATTTTTTTCCCCTACCAAATGGACTTACTCAAGAAACAGAATAAACATTTAGAGAATTTTTTAAAAGTTGGTTTCTAAATTATGCTAAGTGAAATAAGCTAGAGAAAGAGAAATACCATATGATTTCATTTATATGTGGAATCTACAAACCATAACATTAACAAACAAAACAGAAACAGACTCCTAAATACAGGAAACAAACAATTGGTTACCAGAGGGAGGAGTGGTTTGGAGGGCAAGCAAAGAAGTGAATAGAATTAAGAGTCACAAACTTCCATTTATAAAACAATCCTGGAGACATACAACATAGGATATATAGTTAATAATATTGTAATACCTTTGTATGGTGACAGATGGTAAATAGATTTATGGTGGGGATCATTTTATAATATATAAAAATATTGAATCACCATAATGTGTACCTGAAAGGGACAGAAAATTGTGTGTTGATTATACTCCAATAAAAAAGGAAAAGTGAGAGTATGAGATAAGAAAAAGTGCACAGTGCATGAGACTGAATCAAAATTATTAATTAAGGGGTGCCTGGGTGGCTCAGTGGGTTAAAGCCTCTGCCTTCGGCTCAGGTCATGATCCCAGGGTCTTGGGATCAAGCCCTGCATCGGGCTCTCTGCTCAGGAGGGTGCCTGCTTTCTCCTCTCTCTGACTGCCTCTCTGCCTGCTTGTGATCTCTGTCTGTCAAATAAATAAATAAAATCTTTAAAAAAATTATTAATTAAAACAATGAGAGCAATGACTAATAGTCATGATTATGCTGAAAAATTAAACCAGTAAAAAAGATGAAAAACTGCAGAAAATTCTCCTAACTCAAAAAGAAAAGATGTGACATGGAAGAGAGACCTAAAACATAAATGATATGATATATGATATGATATGACATGATATGATACTATATATATATATATCTTTATTTAAAGTTATATATGTTTTTAAAATTCCAGATTGAAAAATAATAACTGATAGAGATGTCATAAATAAATAATTACAGTATACTATCCTAACTTGGAAAGACTTGGATCTTTGAATTGAAAAGGATTACTGTTAGTCAAAATTCACCTAAGAAATTTTTATTTCCACATATGCTGGATTTTTTTACATTTAAAAATAAATTTAAAAGACAAGAGGCACCCAGTTAGGAATAGAAAATAGGTTCAGACAAAAGGAAAAAGATAATCACATTGATTTCATATTTCTCATATGAAAGATCTGGATTAGCATCTAGAGATTTTCCTTAAATCTAAGAATTCTGTCTGTGTGAAGACAACAGAAAAGTATTCTCAGATTTCTTATATCCTTTTGCTAAAGAATACATTCAGATAAAGGCATAAAAATCATGACTTGATGAAGGAATTAGTTGCTTCTAAAAGGTATTGAAGCCAATTAAATAAAGATCTGTCTTACAATAAATTAATGCAGTTTTCAAAGAAAAATTCCAAGTTTGAAAAAAGATGATTCCATAAAAGTAATTATAAGAAGCTGACATTTCACATTTTTTTTTTTTAAATCTGGGAAAAGAAGGTAGTCAATGGAAAAGGATTATGAAGATTGGCATACTAAATATTAAATGCTATATTAGGCAGGTTAATAAATTTATTATTATTACTGATAATCAGACAAAATAATATGAACTAAATATAAGCATAGTAGATTAAAATAAAAATATGTCTTTCAAATCACTAGGATAAAAAGTAATAACACTCATTGAGAAGATTATAAAACAGAATATAATGGATAATCCCAATTATACAGACACATTTATACATATGTAAATATAAATTATTCATATACATTTATTAACATTCCATTGAAAGATAATTATCTTTAGGTGTTGGTTGGCACATTATTATAGATTTTTATTTGTTTTTATTTTATACACTTTTGACAATAATTATCAATTATATAATTATAGAAAACAATAATATGCTTTTACTAGTCATAAAATTCAAGCAAATTTTATATACAATGACATGATTAGTACTTCTGGGGATTTTAGATATCAGAGTATTTTCAGTGACAAACTTGAAGAGATAAACCTGACTTTTTTGAATTACTTAAGTCAGTTACCTTTATTTTTATTTTTAAAAAAGATTTTATTTATTTATTTATTTGAGCGAGTGATCAAGGGAGAGAGAGAAAGAGATGGAGAGTGCATAATTCAGGGAAGAGGCAGAGTGAGTGAGAAGCAGATTCCCCAGTGAGCACCAGATGTGGGGGCTCCATCCCAGGATTCTGGGATCATGACCTGAGTCAAAGACAGATGCTTAACTGACTGAGCCACCCAGGTACCCCAAATAAGTTACCTTTATAATATACAATGAGAGTAACATTTTTTCAAAAAAGAGAGGTTTAATTGTGTATTTATGATGTATTTGACTTAATACACAATAGAAATGAAAAGTAGTTAACATGGAAATTGAGAGAAATAGTGAGCCTTACACTGTACTGTACTATAAGTGCATGTATTCAGCAATGTCTTGAAGAGGCAAAGACCTCAATATCCCAAAAAATCATATTGAAAAAAATATTCAAAGCAAGGCCAATACTGGGTTTCACTTTGTTTTGAGTCTTTAGAAAAGTGCACAAATACAGGAATGAACATTTAGAGAATGAGCATTTCTGATACTATTTAATTTTAATAATTTATAAAACTCAAGTATAATTAACTTTCAGTGTTATATTAGTTTCAGGTGTACAGTATAATGATTCCATAATTCTATACATTTCTCAGTGCTTATCAAGGTGAGTGTACTCTTCATCTCCTTTATCTATTTCACCCATTAGTTCACCCATCCCTCCTTCCCTCTGGCAACCACCAATTTGTTCTCTGAATTGAAGAGTCTGGCTTTTTGTCCATCTCTTCTTTTGTATATTTATCTGTTTTGTTTCTTTAATTCCACATATAAGTGAAATTGTCAGGTATTTATTTTTCTTTAACTTATTTCACTTAGCATTATACCCCATCCGTGTTGCTACAAATGACAAGATTTTTTTAAAATAATTCCTACCCACAGATTTATAATTGAATGAGAAAGTATGCTAAGAATTTGATCTACTTTTAAAATTTCAACGAGAAAAATTAGGTAAAAGATAACATGTCTGCACTTGGGGCAAAAAGAGCTTACTTCCAGTTATAGGCTGATTTAAAGAATATTTAAAGTTGATTTGTCACCTGGTGACAAATGTTTCTTTACTAAAAAGTTGAAAACTTATTTTAGGAGACAAGTGAATCTTCTGGACTGTTTATAATTGAAATTGGAATGAGAAATCTAAATAGCTTTATATTTTGAAGTTATGTTGCAATAGAAACAAGGATTACATCCTAACTCATAAAAGTATTCTTTTATAAAAACTTTGTGTGGTAAACATTTTTATTCCAAATTTTCCTTAGAAGAATTAAATAGAAGAAATCTTATGAGCTAAATGTGCTAGAACCTATTTTGGTGCTTGGAAATTGCATTTGTCACCCACTTTTCCCTTTCCAATACCCACCCACCACAAGCTGACTCAATAGGTGGAGCAGGTGTCATGAATTCCAGTGAGCTCATGAAATGTTGAATGTTGTTCCCATTCCAGTCACTGTTGCACTCTTATTCTTAAATCCTTGTAGGAACTCACCATTCTTTGTTGACTTAACAATTCAGTTGACTTGTACAAGAATTTAGACAACACTCGTTTTGAGCAGCTGTTTTATTTTGTCCTGGTGAGATTATTAAAGTAAATGAATCAGAGGTTAAGGGAAATGATGATACTCTTTGACCAAATATTTCAGGTACAGAAAGTCTCTTAAAATTTACTTCTTTGGGGGCGCCTGGGTGGCTTAGTGGATTAGGCCTCTGCCTTCGACTCGGGTCATGGTCTCAGGGTGCTAGGATCGAGTCCCTTGGAGGGCTCTCTGCTCAGCAGGAAGCCTGCTTCCCTCTCTCTCTGCCTGCCTCTCTGCCTACTTGTGATCTGTCTCTGTCAAATAAATAAATAAATAAAATCTTTTAAAAAAAATTTACTCCTTTGTTATATGGACTAAACATACAACTTCCAATTAGGAAACTTAAGATCTTTCTAAAATTTGAAGCCACTTTCTTTATAATTATACCATATATAAAGTTAGTCTCTCTTATGTAAAGTTTTAGAAGAAGGATTGAGGAAATTCTTTCAATATCTTCTTACACTCACTTATAACAAGTTGTGAATTCAGGGTTTAAAATTCACTGATTCTTATTCTATAAATTAATCTCCTTTTTGCTTAGATTAATATGCTAACAAATGATTTTCTTTTATGTAGGTTAAGCACTGTTATGAAATTTTATTGGCTAATTAAGAAAATAAAGCTAAATCACAAATATCTGTATGTGTAGGTAATTCATTTTTCCTTCTTATCCCAAAACTTAATTTGGGCTCCCTTTAGTTACTGAATTTACATTACTTGTGAAGACAGCCTGGTGTAGTGGAGGAAACATGAACACTTGAGAAAGACTACCTTTGTTTTAAGCCTGGCCCTCTACCTCTTTCATATATTAGTAGGATATAACATTGGAAAAATTAATAAAACTAGAAGGTTCATCTATTAATGGGGAAAAAGATAAATACTGCACAGGAACTTTTTAAGGGCTTAATGAGGCAAGATATTTTAAATGCTTGATATTATTTAGTTCATGGTTGGTATAACAAAATCTTTTCTGCTTCTGATCATCTTTTGTTGAAAGTTCTAACCAGCTGTGAAATAAATGTTCTAAAGCAGGCACAAAGAGAAGAAACCTAGATAATTCACAGACAAAAAAAAAAAATCAGTCTCTGGATGATCATCTACAGTTAGAATAGTCAAGATAGATACTGTCTTTCTAATTCTATTGTAAATGACTTTGAGATAATTATTATATGTATCCAGTATTATTATATGTATCCAGTTTTTAAATGAGCATTCTGTGGCATTTAGGATTTATGTATGTACCTAAACTTATCAAATTGTGTACATTAAATATGTGCAGATTTTGTAAATAAATTATACTTCAGTAAAACTTAAAAAAAACAAAACAGTAAATAATTATTCAAGAGATTCCTCAAAAAATATGGTGAAATAATAATGTATTGTCATTTTTAGGGCTAACTCATTTTCTTGAGTTGTACTAGATTTCACAATACTCTTAATATTTATCAAAGTAAAGCAATGTCTAATGTAGCAATACAGGCAAATACTCCTGAGAATTATGGTCAGTGAGGTATTTTAAAGTTATAGTTACTCACAGACACCAACTGATGCAGAGACTACTGTGTATCTGTATCAGTTAGCTGCTACTATAATAATGATATATAACAAACAGCTCCACAGACCCACCTCCCCCAACTCAGTAGCTTATATCAACAAACTTATTCTCACACTCACAGGTTTGCGGGCTGATTTAGGTTGGGCTAAAATGAGTCGTTCTGATTCAGGCTGTGGGTTGGCTGGGCTTGCTTCCAGACTCATGTCTGCTCAGGTTTTGGTCTATTTCACATGTCTCTCATCCTCCTCAGGGCATGCTCTAATCAAGGTTAAGAAAAAAATGCAAGGGCAAGCCAAAAATCCCTAACCATATTAAAATTTTTGCTTTCATTCTTCTGCTAACATTTCCTTTGACCAAAGAGAATCATATGGCCAAAGCCAATGTTTTTGTTTTGTTTTGTTTGTCTTTTGAAGATTTTACTTATTTATTTAGAGAGAGCATGTGAGATAGAGGGCATGGGGAGGATGCAACAGAGGGAGAGGGAGAAACAGACTTCCCACTGAGCAGGGAGCCCGATGTGGGCCTTGATCTCAGGATGCCCAATCATGACCTGAGCCTAAGGCAGATACTTAACCAACAGAGCCACTCAGGCACCCCTAGCCAAAGCCAATATTGATGAGATGAGGAAATATATAGTGCAAACTCCCCTGAAAAGTACTCTAAAATCATATGATAAAAGGTATAGATACATGGAAAAAGTGAAAATGTGAGAACAATCCAATCTACTATGGTGTTCACTAATTTTTCCCCCAAGTAAACTATTAAATTATATTTTCCTTACAGATAGGTGATCCCAAGTGTCTGAATGATGCCAGTACAATGTGGTTAGAAGTGATGAACACCAGTTCCACGTTTGGTGCATATAAAATATCTCATGGTAGTCTCCATACTCTCTTTTAAATTGTCTGCTGGCTGATTGTGGAGGAGACCAAGGCCCTAGAATAATGGAAGGAACCCAAACCTCTACTTTATAAATATAATGAAGTCCCTAAATAACCTCACATTTATCTATGACATTAGGGATAAATAAACTTATTGTGTGAATCTTTTCATATTTTTGGCATTATTTGTGATAATAGGCTACACATATTTGACTTTGCAACTTTAAAAAATCTATTCCAAATATTCAAGTGTCTAAAATAATTTTACTCATAACTCAAATAAGAGATCATTCTCAAAATTCCATCAAGAATGTAGGGGATTTGGGGTGCCTGGTGGCTCAGTGGTTTAAAGCCTCTGCCTTTGGTTCAGATCATGATCCCAGGGTCCTGGGATCAAGCCTCACATTGGACTCTCTGCTCTGTGGGGAGTCTGCTTCCTCCTCTCTCTCTGCCTGCCTCTCTGTCTCCTTGTGATCTCTGTCAAATAAATAAATAAAATATTTAAAAAAAAAGAATGTAGGGGATCTAATAGGACATGACTCCAGAGGCACTTCATTTGGCAGATTGGGGTAAGAGAGTGGTTACAGACTGAGAAGGCTATCATTCATAATGGTAGGATGGAGTTCAGTAGATGCATATACATATTTATAGGTGCTTTCAAACTGAGTTATTTGACAAGTGTGGTTAGGGAAAAATTTGAAAATCTGTGGGCATAAATTTTGTTCTTTAATCAAACTACTCTCCTTCCACCAAAATTATTACACATACATGAAAAAAAATTCAAATTGTGTAAGAGGATACACAGTTAAAAGCTAAGTCTCCATGTCTTCCCAGATATAACTAAGTTAATGATTTCAAATGTAAATCTTTTCTCTTCGTATATACCCTACGTATGTCTTGTGGTGATTCTTAATGCTGGTATGAATACTGATCTCTATACTTTTAAGAATTGAGTGTTAGACCTATACCTTTTTTATTCACTGCTGTGTAACTAATGCCAGATGGTACCTTGACAATATCTGAGGTGACGCTGTGTGACAGTACCTATTGTGATGATCAAAATTTATGCTTCAAAGATTTTATGACTGGGAGAAGATGCCAAATTTCCTTCTAACCAAAAATATTATGTTCATTCCCGATGCAATTTTAAAATATTCAAATTTACTTTGATTTATTTCTACTTGGGAATGCAATCTGGAATTTAGGGAATGTATGTTTTCTGTAGCAAAATGATGCATGATTGCAGGTGAAATTATGTAATTTCTGTGAGTAAAAGAACAAGGGTGTACAATCTGAATCTAAGTGATTCCACTCACTTTTCCATAAGTACCTTAGGTTAGAGATTATTTCTCTTCAAGTGACAGGGTCTTTTGTGTATCTCTACCTCTGCTCTTAGTAAGTGATTAGTTAGGGGACTGAGAATCCCATTTTCCAAAGCTGTAAACCACACTTTGTATAAGGAGGAATTGGAGAGGTCATTTGTACCACTGGCGTCCAGATGGCTTTGAAATTTTGAAGAAGCTCAGTGTGGAGGCTGTTTGGAATCAAGGGCAGATTTGAAACCATATGGGACTGTTTTAGTCTAGAAAAGTTAAAATTTATAAAGAAGAATGACTAAAAATAAACCCACTCTTGGACAGTGACTAGGGGAGGAGCAATCACTCAGAGTTTGGAATACTGGGTTCTTGGCTCCTTGACATAAAAATGTGAATTTTCTCCTCCCCTCTCCTCCCCTTTCTTGGCCTTTCATGACCCTCCATCGCTTTGTTTCCTGCTTGCTTTTTCTGAATGGGGACTTTGTAATTTTGTTGTTTACTGTCTGTGGTGCAGGACTGTTACTGTCAGGTCTGTTGAAAGGCTGCTATGGAAGGGTCAGCGTAGTCATTTGTTTTTTATGGAACCTCTTTCTATGCTGGCAAAGCCCTAAATCATACCCTTGTTGTAGTAGACAAAATAATAGACAAAATGGGTATTTAAAACAGGGGAAATAAAACATCAGTCAAAAATCCCTAACAGAATTGTTTATTTTACTCTCACCTTTAATCACAAGTAGAATTATTCTTTATTCCCAAATACAGTGAATCTAAGCTTTTAGCTGAGCATTTAGTGGAACATCTACCCAGTAAGCTTTGCTTATGTTGCAGACAGCTACCCTGAGGAGTGATTTGAATTTAAATGTGATTCCCTTATTAGTTTCTGCTAACTGCAAATATCCCAGGCACTTAATTAAGTGGCTGAGTAATGTATGAATGCTCACTTCTGCTTGTCATGCAGAACAAAGTGATGTATTTATATTCCATGCACAATATGAAATTTAATGACACGGGCAACAGTAATTTAGAAAACCTTTGTTTTTATTGTCCTTGTTTTTGCTTAAGCAATTTCTCCGCTTTGTCATAGTTTGGCCAGGACAGCGATATAAGACTTGGTCCAAAACTTAGCTGCTGGCAGGTGACATTTCCTAATGAACCAGAGGTTCTTCTATGCCGTCTAATAACTTGAATCATTGGTGGGGTTTTTTTTAACTATGATTTTTTACTTTTGTTCCTTACTATAATTTTTAATTTAATAGCAGAGAACAATTGTTTTTATTTAGGTGTTTAAACATTGAAACAAAAGGGAAAAGGTGGATTCTCCTAGGGTTTGATTGAATATATTGGGTTGCAAAGTAAACAAAAAAGCAACCAGTACTGCCTTTTGAACATTAGATTGTGGGGAACAAAATATTGAGGCCACATCTCCTGCTAAGTGTTTTAGAGAACCTTTTCATGTCTGTAGGTTTAAAATGTGTGTGTGTGTGTGTGTGTGTGTTTTAAATATATGTATTTTCCCAAAGCCAGGACCCCAGTTTTCCCTCTATCTCAGTTTCTCTGGGTCTCTCTCTCTTAAGCTCACATAATACTTCGAATACCTCTAAGTTAAATGTTTATGTTTTGAGCGGTGCATATGTTTTTTCATTTGGACAGCTGTTTGACTTGTCAGATGGTGCTTCTGTGGTGCAAAGCAGAAGGAATTCGTGTCCTTTCTATTTCAGTTTCTCTGCTCCACGTGTGGGGTTGGGAGGCTCCTTTAATTGGAGTCCTAGCTCTCTGTCTGTTCTGGAAATTCTAACCTCAATTAGTTGATTCTCTTTATAAAGACGAATTTCTTTTGTTTCTTAATGGACTTCAGTGGTTGATGAATTGGGTCAAAGTTGCAGCATATTACTTTCTGGTATAAAATGTATTTTATATCCTGAATTCTGTACCACAAGAAAGCTATAGCATTCACCTGAACTGTAATTCCTGACTGGTTAGGGAACTGTATGTAAATTATATACTCCTGCTTTCACAGACCAGCATCATCTCATTCTTGTCAACCCCAGCCACACTCTACCCAAGCCTAACCCAAAGCAAAGCAGAATGACATCAGGCTGCCCGGACAGGGCCACCTCACAGTAGGTGAGGATGGATGGAGAGGCCATCCACATCAGTGGATGGAGAGGCCCTACTGCACAGTCAGTTCTTGGCAGAGCTTTTCCTTGATGTCTCATAATCATAAACTACTCTGTGTAAAATGATTCATTCATTTATCATAAAATGATACATTTGGCAAAATTCATAGTTCTGATTTGAACATATTTCAGTCTTTGCTGCTCTTCCCTTATCAAACACCCAGTTTTAGGTGTGCTGACAAGTCACTGAGCATAGAAGTGGGAAAACGCTGTAAAAGTAGCACAAATGCCAGGAGTTGTTCTGATATCCTAATTTCTGTGCACCTGCATTTGATGGGCTTTCTCTCCCTTGCTCTGAAATCCAATATTCTCTCTCAGCCCTTTCAGCCACTGTGACCTCACCATATGCCCCTGACTGGAGAGAAGCCCAAGTTGGCTGCTTGTGATCAGAGTCCGCATATGTTGAAGGGATGGACCTCGGAAAGCGGCTAACAGTATTCCTTCAGCCAGCAATCCCTTCAGTGAAAAGAAAGGTGCTTCCTGTGCCTGCATTATGCTACAGACTATATACAAACTCCAGCTAAAAGTGACCATGGCCAGTGATGGCACCTTCCCTTAACCCTCCAGCTATAGAGCTCAGCTGTGAATATTATTCATCTTGGCAGGGGAAAATCCTCCTCTTTTCTTTTCTTTTCTTTTCCTTTTCTCTCTTCTTTCTTTCTTTCTTTCCTTCTTTCTTTCTTTTTCTTTTTCTTTTCTTTGTATAAAGATCACTGTCTTTCAATATTCAGCTGATCAGCAGTGACAAACCCCATTTGATTGCTCACTTCTCCAGTGAGGCTTCCAGCTTTTAGGCATCAAGATTAGTGAGCCTCTCTTCTGGGTAGACCGGTTTGTTTCTCAGTGACATAAGAGCGTTGCCTGGGGTGTGCACTGGGTAAGGCTTGTCAGTTGAAATATAATTTTGCTCTTTTGATGGATATTCCAAATATTTACTACAAGCTAAAGAGACTAGAAGTATATATGCTCCTCTGTCTCTCCTAATCACATTAGATTCTTTTTATTTTGAATGTCTGGTCATTCCTAAGAGCAGAATATCAGGGTTGAAAAGATAGTTCAGTCTATGCATCCATCTGGAAAAGATAGTTAAATGTTCAGTCTATATATCCATCTGGTGCTTCGGTCCTAGTCATAGTACCTTAATGTTATCTAACCTAGGTTTGAATGCTTTCAGAACTAGGAGATGCCTACTCTTAAAAAGCAGACACTTTTGTCTTTGGATAATTCTGTTCAATAGGGTCCCTCCTCACCCCCGCACACAGACAAACACATTGAGCCCTTGCCACTAAATCTCCTCTCTTCTTTCCTTGAATTGTTGGAGTTTGGAGGATAGATATCAGATGGAACACTTACCAGTTATTGCTGAAGACCAGCTCCAGCTTCCTATAAGAGCCTATTGATATTTTTTGATAATTTCTGATATGCAAGGTATTCTCCTCCTGATTTGACATCTGCAAGTGTGATTGGTACATGTTACTGAGGACAGTATAGACTAGTATTTGAGTGGCATTGTGGGTGAGATGAGCCTGGGTTCTAAGTCTAGCACCATTGCATAATCCATTTTCCAGACTTAGAGTTAGTTACTGGACCTCTGTGAGTTTTAAGTTTTTTTATTTATGGTAAAATTTCTGTTTATTTTTTCCAAACTTAATATAACCTTTAAATTTTTTAGCAAAAGAAACACAGGATGAGTTTGGATTATTTTCCAAATATAATTGTTATACCATCAGAATCAAGTAGTCATTTTCTTAAAATAACTTTATTAAGGTATGGTTAACATGTGAAAAGCTGTACATGTTTAATGTATACAACCAAATGAGCTGGGGATAAATATATCATGTATCTGAAACCATCATTACTATCAAGGTCATAGACATATCCATCACATTCCAAAGTTTCCTACCATTGTCTTTATTATTATTCTTACTGGGCTTTTGTTTTTGTTTTAAAAGCCAAAGTTTTTTATTTATAAGAAAGGGAGATGTGATAGTACTCCTTCATAGAGTGGTTTTCAGGAGTACAGAGATGATATAGAAAGGATGTTTTCCAAAGTGTCTTGCACGTACATGGGATTTAATAAAAGCCATTATTATTGCTGTTATACTGTATATTATATATAATTGTTATATATAATATATACTTATAATATATATTATATAGGATACTTCCTGTCTATATTCAAATTGAGGGCCAAACTGTGTGTTTTTTTTTTAAGATTTTATTTATTTATTTGAATGAGAGAGAGAGAGAGAGAGCACGTGCATGAGAAGGAAGAGGCATGAGGGACCAAGGAGGAGGGAAGAGGGATCGAAGGGGAGGGAGGGGGAAAGGGAGAGAATCTCAAGCAGGCTCAGTACTCAGCCTGAGTCTGACAGGGCCCTCCACCTCAGGATCCTGAGATCACAACCCTGAGATCAAGACCTTAGCAGAAACCATGAGTCAAACCCTTAACCAGCTGAGCCACTCAGGTGCCCAAGGGCCAAAATGTTTATAAGGAATGAAGCAAGGCCAGTCTCTTTTAATCTATGTCTAGATATTTCTCAGATTGATGTGGATCATTTTAGTAAGATAATTTGAACTTAATTTTTTTTAATAATTAAGAGCATAGCTAGTTGTACAGGCATCCAGATAATTTTTATCCATCTCTCTCATATGTTTATCTTGAGATTTTAATCTACAATAAAGACTTACAAATAAAGATAGATTGTTAGTATTTGTTCTCTGTGGAACTGGATTATTAGGACCCACCTCTCTCTCTTTCTTTCTTTCTTTTTTCCATCTAACTATTTCTTTTATTAAGTTTCCTATAGTACTTTCTGGGAAATTTTTCAAATGGAATCTTCCTGTTTTCCATTTTTAAAAATGATAATTATAGTATCCATCTCCATTTTTTTTTAAAGATTTTTTATTTATTTGTTTGACAGAGAGAGATCACAAGTAGGCAGAGAGGCAGGCAGAGAGAGAGAGAGGAGGAAGCAGGCTCCCTGCTGAGCAGAGAGCCCGATGCAGGACTCGATCCCAGGACCCTGAGATCATGACCTGAACCGAAGGCAGCGGCTTAACCCACTGAGCTGCCCAGGCGCCCTCCATCGCCATTTTTGTATAATCTTCAGTATTCTTCTGTGGTCACCTATCATGCCAATAATTGTTTTGTGAGTGCTCTCCTTACTCTGATAGGCATTCTTTAAGCTTCTCTTACATGAATGTTATTTTAGAATTCTGATAGTTGAGAGTTGTTAAACTAACTTGGCATTGTTAAATGATGATAGGACAGCTATAACAATTTTATCTTCAGATCTAGACTTTGTGTCTCTTTATAATCTGAAATTCAGCAAGCAATTCAGTAAAATAAATGTTCAGACATGGAAAAGGACACACACATTCAAGCACTCTGTGAAGTACATTCATTAGTTTTGGGGATATAAAACAAAAGTAAGGAAAATTCATTGAGTGCAATGTGTCAGGTATTGTTTAAGCTCATTTCATAACCTTATTTTATTTGCTTCTCCAAACAACCTCATGGTGTAGAGTGACATTACTGACTTTTCAAACAGGAACAAACTGAAGTTCAGAGAGATTAAAGGACTTTGTCCAAGATACTTGTGTGAGTAAATAGGTAGCAGAATCTAAATTTAAACAAAGGTCTCACAGATTTCATTTGGCTCTTAAGGATTTGAGAAAAGTGTATGCATCTTATAAATAAATCAGATACTACATACATGTGGAAATTTGATTTTTCATAAATTAGTATCTGTAGTCAATTTTAATTTAACTTTTATTAAATACTCTAGGGAGATGCATACTGTGTGTGTGTGTATACTGTGTGTGTGTATATACACATATATATGTCATATGTATACCATCAGTTTAGGAAAGTGTTTTTCTTTGCCTGGCTTTTCTGAGATAAAACTGACTTGAGAAATTCAAATAGTGGTGATGGTGGTGGTGGTGGTGGTGCCAGGGTTAAATATTTTAGAAGAAAAAAAACTGTACCAGAGTGTACTAGTTTAAATTTACTTTGTATACTGAAACCAACCAGACTAAAGGTGGTAAAAATAAAGTTGGTTAGTGTTGTGCAGATTTATAGAGTTGAATGACATCAGTTTATCCTAAAGTCCATCTTCTTTGAATAACTTTAGAGAACAGGTCAAATCAGGATTATGAATGGTATAAGACTGAGTATAGAAGGGATTTTCTCTAAGAAGACTGTACCTTCACTAATCTAAGCTTTCTGTTTACTGGAGAGAGAACAATATTAAAAGTCTATCCTATCTGCTAGTTCAAGTGTACTTTATGCTCCTGACAGATTTCTGCAGAAATCTTACTAGTCACATGTTGGTTAAAGCTGGCAACACTGTTTTTGTTTTTTGTTTTGTTTTGTTTTGTTTTGTGTTTTTCCCTTTCTCAGGATGCAATGCAACATTCTCTATTTCTAGGGGTATCTTGGTCTTACTAGATATATATGTGTGTGTGTGTGTGTGTGTGTGTGTGTGTGTGTGTGTGTACACATAGACAGATATCTGACATCAGATACTAGATTGAAATTGCTAATATATATTCTAGTTTAGGAAATTAGCATGACCCTAAGTCATATATATATTTACATTTGATGATACAAGAATAATCTCATGGGTTATAGAGAACAAAAAGTTGCTTTCCAAGATCTGGAAGGTGCTAAAAAATATATTTTTTAAAGATTTATTTATTGAGAGGGGAGGTGCAAAGGGGAGAGGGAGAGAGAATCTCAAGCACAATCCCCACTGGCACAGAGCCAGAGGTGGGGCTCAATCTCACAACATGACCTGATCAAGACCTGAGCCAAAAGTCGAGTTGGATGGTTAACTGACTGGGCCGCCTAGGTCCCTCAGTGATGAAAATTTTTAAATGAGTTTCGTTGTTCTCCTTGCAAAGTAAAGGTACATTTGGAGTTGTAACTTTGGTCAAATTCCACTATAAAAGGATCAATGTTGTTAAAAGATAAACTAAGGTACATAAAAATTTTAAGCGTTTGTTTGAGCAATCATTGATTCAAATCTGGTAACATTAAACCAAAAGTGATTAGGAGCACCCCTGGACAAGAGCTAGGAAGACGTTTTTATAGAGTGGATGGAATAAAAGGAAGGATTTATTTAATTGGCTATAGCTTAAGTGATTACCTTATTTGGGAAAACCTAATGGCTGTTTGTGATTGGTTGTTCTTGAGTTTCATTTTTTTACATACAAATGCCTTGACTCTGAGTCAGCTTTGTGTTTGCTTGCATAAGCTACCAAGGCATTAGAGCTACTCCAGTCTAATAACCTTGTTTAATTCCTGTAATGGGGTGAGTCTCTGAGAAATAGAGAAGGAAAGCTTCATTGCTGCTGCTTATAATTTTCTTGTTTAACTAATAAAAATATTATGAGGCCAGTCAACTTATATATCTTACTAAACATGGTTCCTTCATAAGCATTTTGAAGTCACTTGAACTCTACTTTAACAGAAATGTCTTATGGGAGTGACCTTGCTCCTGCCTTTGTCAAAACCCTGCCATCATGCTTCTAAGCCATGACCAAAGATCTAAGCCTAGGGCCAGTTTCTTCTAAATGGAATTTGGAGTTCTGATATGTGATTCCATTACCTACTGTAATGGCTGCCAATCCTGACTGATCACCAGAAACACTTATGAATCTTTCTTTTACAAAATTACTCAGATTCTTATTTCTGCAGGTTTTAAAGAAGCATTTCAGGCAACTTTGTGAGTAGCCACAATTTCAGCCACTAGTCCAGTCAGGTTTGGACAATACCATTCTGCTCAATTGCTCTCTCTCTCTCTCTGTTCTTATCCATAAATATTTTAAACACTGTATAACAGGTACCATTATATAAAGACCAGTAAGACCTTCTGACTTCAGAGAAATTGTAGTCTCTCTTACTATGTGCATTATCATCTTCAGGAATAGTTTCCACTCTGCCCTCCCAGATAAAACTTCTTTAGCCTATGTCAAGAGGTACCAATTAGGCATACCATTTTTCCCCTTAATTATTTTTATTAACATATAATGTATTATTTGCCCCAGGGGTACAGGTTTGTGAATCATCAGGCTTACACACTTCACAGCACTCACTATATCACATAACCTCCCCAATGTCCATAACCCAACTACCCTCTCCCTACACCCCATTCTCCCAGCAGCCCTCAGTTTGTTTTGTAAAGATTAAGAGTCTCTTATCATTTGTCTCTCTCCCTGGTCCTTCTTGTTTCATTTTTTCCTTCCTTACCCACCAAACCCCCCACACTGACTCTCAAATTCCTCATATCAAAGAGATCATATGATAATTGTCTTTCTCTGATTGACTTATTTCGCTCAGCAAAATACCCTCTAGTTCCAACCACGTCGATGCAAATGCCAGCATTTCATTTCTTTGGATGGCTGCATGATTATATATATATATATATATATATATATATATATATATATATATACCACAACTTCTTTATCCATTCATATGTTGATGGACATCTAGGTTCTTTCCGTATTTGGCTGTTGTGGACATTGCTGCTATTAACATTTCGGTGCACATACCCCTTCTGATCAGTACATTTGTATCTTTAGAGTCAATACACAGTAGTGTGCTTGCTGGGTCATAGAGTAGCTCTATTTTCAACTTTCTGAGGAACCTCCATACTGTTTTCCAGAGTGGCTGCACCAGCTTACATTCCCACCAAAAGTGTAATAGGGTTTCCCTTTCTCCACATCCTTGCAACATCTGTCACTTCCTGACTTACTAATTTTAGCCATTCTGACGGGTATGAGGTGGTATCTCATTGTGGCTCTGATTTGTATTTCCCTAATGCTGAGTGATGTTGAGCACTTTTTCATGTGTCTGTTGGCCATCTGGATGTCTTCTTTGCAGAAATGTCTGTTCATGTCCTCTGCCTCTTTCTTGACTGGATTATTTATTCTTTGGGTGTTGAGTTTGTAAGTTCTTTATAGATTTGGATACTAGCCCTTTATATGATATGTCATTTGCAAATATCTTCTCCCATTCTGTCAGATGTCTTTTGGTTTTGTTGACTGTTTCCTTAGCTATGCAAAAGCTTTTGATCTTGGGGCGCCTGGGTGGCTCAGTGGATTAAGCCGCTGCCTTCGGCTCAGGTCATGATCTCAGGGTCCTGGGATCGAGTCCCGCATCAGGCTCTCTGCTCAGCAGGGGGCCTGCTTCCCTCTCTCTCTCTCTCTCTGCCTGCCCCTCTCTCCATACTTGTGATCTCTCTCTGTCAAATAAATAAATAAAATCTTTTAAAAAAAAAAAAGCTTTTGATCTTGGTAAAGTCCCAATAATTCATTTTTGCCCTTGTTTCCCTTGCCTATGGTGATGTTTCTAGGAAGAACTTGAAGCAATTGAGGTCGAAGAGATGGCTGCCTGTGTTCTCCTCAAGGACTTTGATGGATTCCTGTTTCACATTGAGGTCTTTCATCCATTTTGAGTCTATTTTTGTGTGTGGTGTAAGGAAATGGTCCAGTTTCATTCTTCTGTATGTGGCTGTCCAATTTTCCCAACACCATTTGTTGAAGAGACTGTCTTTTTTCCATTGGACATTCTTTTCTACTGTCTTGAAGATTAGTTGACCACAGAGTTATTTTAAATTTTAATAAAATAAGGTTTTATTTTTTTTAAGAACGTTATTGTTAAGATAAACTAGTTTAAAAATGTAAAAGAGGAAAGAGGAAAAGTTAAAAAAAAAACAGAAAAAAAATTTATTTAACTTTGCAAAACTAAAAGATCATGAGAAAAAAGCCACGAATTCCATGCATTGCTTTCCCCCAGCTCTGGAGTTCTGCTGTTCTCCTTGATCTGTGAGCTTGGTCTTATTGGGTATTCTTGCTGATCTTCTGGGGGAGGGGCCTGTTGCAGTGAGTCTCAGTTGTCTTTGCCTGAGGTGGAATTGCACTGCCCTTGTCAGGGGCCAGGATGAGAGATCTGCTAGGGTTCACTTTCAGGAGCTGAAACACTTTCCTGAACACTTTCCATAGAGCTCTGGAGGACGGGAATTAAAATGTGGACTCCCATTCTCCAGAGTGGAGGATCCAAGAGCTCAAGCCCCACTCCTCAGTGCTCCCTCAGAGATAAGTAATCACTCCTGTCTCCCTGGTCTCTGGCAGCACTCTGAGCTCACCTGGCCTGTGACCAAACATTTCTGTCTCTAGTGTATAGTGCCATTTGGAGTCTCCAAACCCAGCAGATTCCTGCCACACTGTTCCTCCCAGGGAAGGAAGGTGAGTCTCCCTGGATCTGCCACTTGTGGTGTCCCTGCTCAAAGAGCAGTGGTCCATCTGTGCCATGGATCACAGTTTAAGGTAACCCTGAGCTGAGAGCTCACTCCTCTTCTCTGTCTCTGTAGTTGGCTTCCTGCTCTGATACTTGGGAGCTCTTCCACACTCAGAAACTCCCAATCTTTCTATGACCCCATGAGACCTGAGACCACAACTGTCCCTGCGAAGGCTCCTGGAGCAATGTCCCTCAATGGAGCAGACTTCTGAAAGTTCTGATTTTGTGCTCACTGCTCCAGCGCTTGCTGGGAACCAGCCCCTCTCCCTGCAGTCTTTCCGTCACTTCAGATTCACCTCTCCACACATCCTACCTTTCAGAAAGTGGTCAATTTTCTATTCCTAGAATTGCTGCTCTTCTTCTCTTCAATCTGCTGTTGAGTTTGTAGGTGTTCATATGGATTGATAACTATCTAGCTGAACTCTTGCAACCTGATGTCATTTCAGTCTGCTACTCCTCTACTATCTTGCCTCAAGAGTCAGACATACCATTTTTTATGTCTGTCAGGTCCCACACATACCAGTTGTTCTGTTACCAAAAACAAAAACAAAAATTCTGACTATTTTTGAAGAGCTGTTTACTGTCTTTTTTTAATCATCTTTCTAGTTCTCTTCACGATCACCTTATATGCTACAGATGATTCCTTGACTCATAAGTAGGTCCAATATGTATATTTATAATCCTGTTTTTAAAGCATGTTAGAGATAGACTAAACAACAAGAGCAGTATTAGTGAAAAGACATTCCTCTCAGTTACTTCCTATCTGCTTTTTACTTATATACCATGGTTATCTTTTCCCAAAGATTTTCCAATACACCATACAGTAACTGTGGTTATTACACCCATTCTAATTACACCCATTTCTAATACACCATACAGTAACTGTGATCATTACTATAATGTCCATGATCTGCTATGTACTCAGGCATCTTGTTGATGTATGGAGGAGTTGATGAGTATACAGTATGTACTGTATGGATCATTGTACCTCAAGTATGAAATACAGATTATAGAACATAGAATATAGAATAGTAATAAAGAACACTATATTTTATACTCACAGTAAATTTATAAATTATCCTTAGTATTCATATTATAGCTGGGCAAGTTGAATATCCATGAGTATTGCCTATTGACTCATGGCTGATAATTACAGCTCTGGATTTTGAACCCGGGTTTCAGGAATTCCAAAGTGAGATAATATATCATCTTGTCATAGGACTAAGAATATTGACATGTGTTTGTTTTTAGAGTCCTGAATTATTGTCAGCTCTTTAATACCTAGAATGACATTCACAAATCTTTGCATTTTATTTAAAAAAAGAAAGAAGACAGCCTAGGATCCAGACATATATATACCTACTCTAACAAATGAAATAGTGATTTTATGAAGAAATAGGGTAAGTCATATAAAGAAGGTGGATACATTTATTTTCTCATATTTACTGCTTTTTATTTTATCACTCATTTCTCATTTAAAAATAATTCTTAAGTTTTTACTATGTGGGATAAGCAATATTATACATGTAGATTAAAACATTACCTTTTCATAGGAAATAGGTGAACCTAAACTACTTTTCCTTACCTCTCCCTATGCTTACTAGCAAATAATAGTGGAAATGTTTAGCATTTACTTGACTTTCAAGTACTGTGTAGATAAAATATGCACATCTTCAGATATGTGACCTCGTCTAAACTACCTTGTTAAATTTTCACATAGTGAATAGATGCCTAAATATGTTTTAATTTAACTTAAAATGGTAAAGAATAGCCAAAGAACATTTCTGTCTGAGAACTTTTAGAAAAGAGCAGCAGAGCTATCTTCTTTTGTTAAATTAAGAGCAAACCTGCTTGCAAATAGGAGGATAAGAAAAAGTTTTTCTGACATCTTTTCCAGCACTGGTATTGTACTGTTGAATCTATTTATGATACCCATTCCTGAAGTTCAACAGACAATCATACATAGAGTTCTGGCTGAAAATAGATATAATAAACTTACATGACATGACTGTCCACTTTCTCTCAGGGTCAAGTACAGACACACAAAGGTACTCACATTCTCTCTATGTATGTCTACACACACTCTCCTCCCATTTAGAAATAAAATTGTAGTTCTCTTGCATTTATTTTATCCTGTAAGAACTGAAAGTTTTCTAAGTATTGACTTATAAAATGAAAATTTTTCTTCTCCTTTCCTCTTTATCCCCCTCCTCCTTTCCCTCCTTTTCTTACCTCCTCTCTCACTCAACCCCCACTCCCCTATTTCCTCGCTCACCCTCTGTGTTATCTATTCATCCTTCCCTACCTCTTAATTTTGAGTTCCTTGAAAGGTCAAATACTTAACTAACAAAAATTATTTTATTTAGAGGGAGACTTTATAGCTCAATATTTGCTTCAATTTTAAAGCATCAAGATCTCAAGATTATAATTAAAAGGACATTTCTATAATTATTAACTATACTTCCCAAATAAATAAAAATAAACATGCATTTTTAATTTAAACAAGAAAAATGACTTCATGCTAATAGAATGCTCCATTTTCTTTTCTTTTCTTTCTTTAGAAAAAGAGCCAAAGGCACACTCTACTGACTGAGCCACTCAGGCATACCAAGACTACTACATTTTCATAAACACCTGTGGAAACTGAGGTTTTAAATTTTGTTTTCTGAGAATATATATACGTCTTATTTTCCTTGTCTAATAACTGGGGAGTTGAAATTTAAGTTTTTCCCTCTCTGTTTTTAATATTTTAAAGAATTAAATATAAACTTAAAAATTCCATTTTAAAAAGGTTGATTTTTTTTTTTTTACAATAATGTGTTTATTTTATTTAGTTTACGTGTTTAATTCATTGCCCAAAGTTACTCATGTGGGAGGTGTCTAACTAGACTTCTTGTTTCTTGTTCTCCTGGAACTGAGAGTAGGAATGAAAAGCTTTCTCCTGGTGATTTCCCCCTGGACATTTGAATTCTCAAGAAAGATTCTTCTATATTAATTTCCCTTTGGCTTAGAAATTAGTTCAGTATAACTTTTTCCAAGTCCTCCAGACAAAGCAGTTTTCTCATACTATTTTCAATAATTGTTTTCCATAATTAAATTCATGTTTTTCTTCTTTTATGGATAGATTTTATAAAATAAGAGGCAGTCTCCATAAATATTTATCACTTTCCTTTCTGCTAACAAACACGAACATACACATGTGATTATGCTTCATTCTCTCTATTTTACCTCTTGTATTATCTGTATTTGTGTTTTTTCACATACTATTAAAACATTTAATAGATAGATTTTGGTTTTGTTTTATTTTTACAAAATTAAATCTATATACCCTAATAGCCAGAACTATCTATGTTCATATATACCTAGTCTAAGAGCAATAGATACTGTCCTATGTCAGTTTGCATTTCTCAGTACTTCTTAAAACTGCAGCAATGTATTTATAGCCAGGGCAGAAGCCCATTGTCTTATCTGGTCATGTCATCTCATTCCCCCAAAAGCACTTTTCAAGGCTTCCTCCTGTGAGAAGGCATCTCTTCCCATTCTGGTTCTCTTAGTGTCTCCTCTTCCTTTGGGTCTCTTTTTCACTAGGACTCTGAGGCACAGATTTTAGTTCTTTTGTATTGTTAGTGTGACTTTTCAAATAGACAGGATGATTCCGAAGGAAAGAATTTCTTACTATGCTTCTTTGATCAGAGAAGCAAGTGCAGTGGAATTTAAACACATATTGATTGGAGTGTACTACATTTTATAGTTCAGAAGATTCCAAATATATAGAGGTTTTGTTATTTACATTATGAAGATTATTTGAATTATAATTCCTTCAAGTTTATAAGATAGGAATTATAGGACCATAGGAAAGTTATTCATTAAAATTCCTTACATTTTTTTTAATATGGTCATACTTTAAAATACATATTTACTTACTGTTAAATTCTATATTGAAGTTTTATATTTTATTTCAGTACTCATATATCTGAAACACTTGTTATTTTAAGAAGTAGTTGTTTCCTGATAAGTCATATCATATGAACAAATTAAGACTTATCGAATATCAACTGTACATGAAGTATGTCCATATTATAATAAATCTTGAGAGTCTTTTTGACCTGGATTCAAGAGTTTGATGGAGAACGTTGAAATCCCATTATGACTGATAAAATACGTACAATTGTTATTTCTTCTGCTTCCTCTACATGCAAAACAGAAAGGTAGTACACATTTAATTTCCCAACCACTTACACCTTTGGATTCTAAGATCTCATCTCCTTGAACAAGTTGGAAAAGGCAAAGAGCTGTATCTTGGTGCAGATGTATCTTGGTGTAGAATTGGAGTGGCTGGAGAGTACTATGTAAACTATCCAGTCCAGGAGTTGCTGTTTTTCATTACAAATTCTATTCACTGTATTATGGCTCTATTGTTGCTACCAACATACCTTGTAATTCAGCTTTCAAAGAAGATTGAAGGGCATCATATAACTTTTGAATTAGTAGGTTAGATTCATTTATTCATTTATGCAGATTATTTTTATTGAGTGCCTTTGTGGAAACTGCCTGGCAATTTCCCAGATTGTTCACTGATTAGCTTTCTTGTGTCAGACAAGTTATGTAACTTCTTTAACTCTATTTCCGAAATTTTGAAAGTAAGATAATATTCTGAAGATTAAATGAGATGATATATTTATAAAGCTTTGAATCTAGAAGATAGTGACCATTCAACAAATAGTAGAACTGCTAGCTCCTGCATAACTAAAGACCCTAAATCCTAACAATATTACAAAAATAAATAGATTATCAAAAATAAAATAGAAGAAAACCTTGGGACAATGGCAGCTTTATGTACTTTTAAGTTATTGTTCTCTGTGCTGGAAAAAATGTTTCAACACTATATTGAAATGGATGGAAAAGAATTTGATAGAAAAATAGGAAGGAAAAACGATTCTAATGCACCCTCAGTTACATTTATGCAGTAGAGAGCTTTGTGTCATTTAAATAGAAAATTTTCTGTTTTTTATTCTGTTTTCCAATAACAGACATATCAAGAGTAAAACAAGAGTAAAAAACAAGAGTAAAACATGTATTTTAAATACAAAAATATGATAGACAATGAAGAGAAATTGTAACAACAGAAAATTTGATTATTGCCTAATGTTGTGACAGAGTTCAGTGAAATTTTCTGAAGACATTAAGTTTCTCTGGTATTGGATTTATAGGGTTATTAGTCAAAGGAAAAACTCTGTTCATTTTCTATTGGCAGAATTTTTTCTTTTTATTATGGAAATTTTCTATCACACAAATAGAGAATAACTTTTATATATACAACGTAATCAAATATTGATTTGTTAAAACATTAAGGAATTTAAGTATCATAATAACCCTTCTCTCCAGAAACTCAGTGGATCCAGATTTTACAGTTTACCTGAATAAAATCAACTAGTGACAACATACCAATATAAGTTTTTAAAATATTTTTATTACAGGATATTCTCAAGGTATAAGATGGTGACCATTCAACAAATAGTAGAACTGCTACCTCCTGCATAACTAAAGACCAGAGTTTGATGGAGAACTTTGAAATCCCATTATGACTGATAAAATACATACAATTGTTATTTCTTCTGCTTCCTCTACATGCAAAACAGAAAGGTAGTACACATTTAATTTCCTAATCACTTACACCTTTAGATTCTAAGATCTCATCTCCTTGAACAAGTTGGAAAAGGCAAAGAGCTGTATCTTGGTGCAGATGTATTGGGAATTACTATTTATTATTAATTGCTAATATTTATTATCATTAGCCATCTTCTTATTAGTCAACAAAAGACAATAAGTAAAGGACACAACAGCTGAAGAATTCTTAAATAGAAATTGATGAAAAAATATATAGAGAAATATAAAAAAATTTCCAGATGGAATAGACATAGTTCTTACTGTTACTGCCACTAAGTGCAACTGAAAATGCTGAAAATTATATATTAAAAAACAAAACTGTAAGACACTGAAAGGTGATGAGAAGAAGGAAGACTGGGTAGGGAACTTGAGATGCAGGATGAGTTCTCTGTTTTCTTTGGCTTCATATATTCCCAGACCTGGAACAGAAGGAGTTGACAAACTGAAAATGCCAATGTGTGCAGATGAAAAAAAAAAAAAAAAAAGGTGTTCCAACAAACACCTGTTCTTCTAGCCAAGGGCCCTTGAAAGGAATAGCCTAGAAAGGCAAAGTTTTAGATAGTATCTGCTCTACTCCATCCAAACCCATAAAAAATCTATGGCCTCATCCCCCCTCAACCCCATGCTAACAAAGGCCGGATGGGAGCCTAGACTTCTAGTCTCATGAGCCTTTAAGGAAGCATCCAACAGCCCATCAAGGTGGTGTCAGTAAAGGTCAAGAAGGAATATGGGATATTCATTCCTTATGGCCAGTAATGAGGCACTCCAGGACTATCAATGGAGAATTCACATGGTGAAACTGGACATTCGGAAAACCCAGCAATATAAAGGTCAGAGGAGGTCTCATAATGAGTTGAACTTATACCATCACCCAGCAGTAACGATCTCAACCATGGTGGTCAATGGAAATGACTTGGAACTGTTCTGAGAGGGGAGTTTATAGCAATACAGGCCTTCCTCAAGAATCAAGAAAAATCTCAAATAAACAACTTAACCTTAACCTAAAAGAGATAGAAAAAGAAAAACAAACACAATCTTAAAACCAATAGTTGGATGAAAATAATAAAGATTAGAGAAGAAATAAATGAGACAGAAACCAAAAAAAGCAAAACAAAACAATAAAAGAGATAAAATCTCGGAAACTAGGAGCTGATCTTTGATAAACCTCTAGCCAGACTCATTTAAAAAAAAAAAAAAGAAGAAAGAAAGAAAGAAAGAAGAAAAGGAAAGGAAAGGATAGGAAGAGAGGACTCAAATAAAATCAGAAATGGCAGAGGGGGAATAATAACCACGACAACAGACCTACAAAGGATTATAAGAGAGGGAGGAGTCAAGATGGCTGAAAAGTAGCAGGCTGAGACTACTTCAGCTAGCAGGAGATCAGCTAGATAGCTTAGATAAAGATTGCAAACACCTGCAAATCAATAGGCAGATCGAAGAGAAGAAGAACAGCAATTCTAGAAAAAAAAACAACCACTTTTTGAAAGTTTATCTAATATATATATATATTTCTTTTTTATACTTTTCTTTATTCGTTTTTTTTTAATTCCTTTTTTGTTTCTTTCTTTCTTTATGAACCTCTTTTTATCCCCTTTCTCCCCCTTCACGATTTGAGATCTCTTCTGATTTGGTTAAAGCATATTTTCCTGGGGTTGTTGCCACCCTTTTAGTATTTTACTTGCTCCTGCATATACTCTTATCTGGACAAAATGACAAGGCGGAAAAAGTCACCAACAAAAAAGAACAAGAAGCAGTACTGAAGGCTAGGGACCTAATCAATACAGATATTGGTAATATGTCAGATCGAGAGTTCAGAATGACAATTCTCAAGGTTCTAGCAGGGCTCGAAAAAGGCATGGAAGATACTAGAGAAACCCTCTCGGGAGATATAAAAGCCCTTTCTGGAGAAATAAAAGAACTAAAATCTAACCAAGTTGAAATAAAAAAAGCTATTAATGACGTGCAATTAAAAATGGAGGTTCTCACAGCTGGAATAAATGAGGCAGAAGAAAGAATTAGCGATATAGAAGACCAAATGACAGAGAATAAAGAAGCTGATCAAAAGAGGGACAAATAGCTACTGGACCACGAGGGGAGAATTGGAGAGATAAGTGACACCATAAGACGAAACAACATTAGAATAATTGGGATTCCAGAAGAAGAAGAGAGAGAGAGGGGAGCAGAAGGTATACTGGAGAGAATTATTGGGGAGAATTTCCCCAATATGGCAAAGGGAACGAGCATCAAAATTCAGGAGGTTCAGAGAACCCCTCTCAAAATCAATAAGAATAGGCCCACACCCCGTCACCTAATAGTAAAATTTACAAGTCTTAGTACAAAGAGAAAATCCTGAAAGAGGCCTGGGAAAATAGGTCTGTAACATACAATGGTAAAAATATTAGATTGGCAGCAGACTTATCCACAGAGACCTGGCAGGCCAGAAAGAGCTGGCATGATATTTTCAGAGCACTAAACAAGAAAAACACGCAGCCAAGAATACTATATCCAGCTAGGCTATCATTGAAAATAGAAGGAGAGATTAAAAGCTTCCAGGACAAACAAAAACTGGAAGAATTTGCAAACACCAAACCAGCTCTACAGGAAATATTGAAAGGGGTCCTGTAAGCAAAGAGAGAGCCTACAAGTGGTAGATCAGAAAGGAACAGAGACAATATACAGTAACAGTCACCTTACAGGCAATACAATGGCACTAAATTCATATCTCTCAATAGTTACCCTGAATGTTAATGGGATAAATGCCCCAATCAAAAGACAAAGGGTATCCGAATGGATAAAAAAACAAAACCCATCTATATGTTGCCTCCAAGAAACTCATTTTAAGCCTGAAGAGACCTCCAGATTTAAAGTGAGGGGGTGGAAAAGAATTTAACATGCTAATGGACATCAGAAGAAAGCAGGAGTGGCAATCTTTATATCAGATCAATTAGATTTTAAGCCAAAGACTATAATAAGAGATGAGGAAGGACACTATATCATACTCAAAAGGGCTGTCCGACAAGAAGATCTAACAATTTTAAATATCTATGCCCCCAACGTGGGAGCAGCCAACTATATAAACCAATTAATAACAAAATCAAAGAAACACATCAACAATAATACAATAATAGTAGGGGACTTTAACACTCCCCTCACTGAAATGGACAGATCATCCAAGCAAAAGATCAACAAGGAAATAAAGGCCTTAAACGACACACTGGACCAGATGGACATCACAGATATATTCAGAACACTTCATCCCAAAGCAACAGAATATATATTCTTCTCTAGGTCAAATGGAACATTCTCCAGAATAGATCACATCCTCAGTCCTAAATCAGGACTCAACCAGTATCAAAAGATTGGGATCATTCCCTGCATATTTTCAGACCACAATGCTCTGACTAGAACTCAACCACAAGAGGAAGTTTGGAAAAAACCCAAATACATGGAGACTAAAAAGCATCCTTCTAAAGAATGAATGGGTCAACCGGGAAATTAAAGAAGAATTGAAAAAAATAATGGAAACAAATGATAATGAAAACACAACGGTTCAAAATCTGTGGGACACAACAAAGGCAGTCCTGAGAGGAAAATATATAGCGGTACAAGCCTTTCTCGGGTACACAACCTAACCCTACACCTAAAGGAGCTGGAGAAAGAACAAGAAAGAAACCCTAAGCCCAGCAGGAGAAGAAAAATCATAAAGATCAGAGCAGAAATCAATGAA
>NC_081569.1:76066720-76077807 GCF_022355385.1 Mustela nigripes
AAAAAAAAAACGGATTATAAGAGAATGCGATGAAGAATTACATGCCAGCAAATCAGACAACCTAGAAGAAATGGATAAATGCCCAGACATATATCCTCCCAAAATTGAATCCAGAAGAAAGAAAATATGAACAGACTGATTGCCACCAAGAAAACTGAGTCAGTGATCAAAAAATTTCCCAAAACAGAAGTCTAGGACCAGAGAGTTCCACAGTTGAATTCTACCAAACATATAAATAAGAATTAGTACCTATTCTTCTCAGATTATTCAATAAAACTAAAAAGAAAGCTTCCAAATTCATTTTATTAAGCCAGCATGACCCTGATACAAAAGCCTGATAAGGAAACCTCAAAGAAAGAGAACTACAGACCAACATATCTGGTGAACGTAGATGCGAACATCCTCAAGAAAATATAAGGAAACCAAATACAACAATACATTTAAAAAGTCATTCACCATGATTAAGCGGGATTTATTCCCAGGATACAAGAGTGGTTTAAAATTCACAAATCAATCAACATGATACATAGTATCAACAAGAGGAAGGTTAAGAGCTATATCATCATTTCAATAGATACACAAAAACCATTTAACAAAGTACAACATCCATTCATGCTAAAAAAAAAAAAAAAATACAAACCTTTCCACAAAATAGGGTTAGGGGGAATAGGCCTCAACATAATAAAGACCATATATGAAAAGCCCACAGCTAACATTCTCAATGCTTAAAAATTGAGAGCTGTAGGGCACCTGGGTGGCTCAGTGGGTTAAAGCCTCTGCCTTCGGCTCAGGTCATGGTCTCAGGGTCCTGGGGTCGAGCCCTGCATCAAACTGTCTGCTCAGTGGGAAGCCTACTTCCCCCTCTCTCTCTGCCTGCCTCTGTGCCTACTTGTGTTCTCTATCACATAAACAAATAAAATCTTTTAAAAAAAATTAAGAGCTATCCTCCTAAGTTTAGGAACAAGACAAGGATATCCACTCTCACAACTTTTATACAGCATAATATTGGAAGTCTTAACTGCAGCAGTCAGACAAGAGAAAGAAATGAAAAGCATCCATATTGGTAAGGAAGAAATAAAACCTCCACTTGCAGATGACATGATACTATAAATAGAAAGCCTAATTATTTCACCAAAAAACTACTAGAATTGTAAAATAAATTCAATAAGGTCCTAGGATACAAAATCAATATACAGAAATCCATTATGTTTCTATACACTGATAATGAAGAAGCAAGAGAAATTAAGAAAACAATCTCATTTAAAATTTCACCAAAAATAATATAATGCCTAGGAATAAACTTAATCAAGCAGGTGAAAAACCTGCCCTCTGAAAAACTACAAAATATTGGTGAAAGAAATCGAAGATTACACAAACAAAAAGAAAGATACTCCATGCTCATTGATTGGAAGAATAAATATTGTTAAAATGTCCATACTAACTAAATTGATCTATAGATATAATGTGATCCACAGAATTAAAACAAATATTCCTAAAATTTGTATGGAACCAAAGATGGTCCAAATAGCCAAAACAATCTTGATCAAAAAACAAACAAACAAAAACCAAAAAATAAAGCTGCATATAGTATAAATCCAGATTTTAAGTTATACCACAAAGCTGTAGTAGTCAAAACAGTATGATACTGGCACAAAAATAGACACTTAGATCAACGGAACAGGATAGAAAGCCCAGAAATAAATTATCAGTTATATGCTCAATTAATTTTTGATAAAGCAAGAAAGAGTAAGCAATGGGTAAAAGTGTTGGGAAAACTCTTAAAAATGTTGGGAAAACTAGACAGCTACATGCAAAATAATGGAACTGGACACTTACTTATACTATACATATAAATAAAATCAAAATGGAGTAAAGACCTAAATGTGAGGCCTTAAACCATAAAAATCCTAGAAGAGAGCATAGATAGCTATTTCTATGACATTGGATATAGCAACATTTTTCTAGATATATCTTCTGAGTAAAGGGAAACAAAAGTGAAAAGAAACTAATGGACTGCATCAGAATAGAAAGCTTCTGCAAAGTGATGGAAATCAACAAAACTAAAAGACAGCCTATAGAATGAGAGAAGATATTTGCAAATGACATATCAGATGATGAGTTAGTATCCAAAAAAGAGCTTATACTCAAACCCCCAAAGTAAATAGTCCAATTAAAAAATGTGAAGAAGGCATAAAACAGACATTTCTCCAAAGAAGACTTGTAGATGGCCAACATACATGTAAAAAGATGTTCAACACCACTCATCCTTAAAGAAATACAAATCAAAACCACAATGAGTTACTACCTTACAGCTGGCAGAATGGCTTAAAAAAAAAAAACAAAAAGCCCACAAGAAACAAGTGTTGGTGAGGATGTGGAGAAAAAGTAACTCTTGTGCACTGTTGGGAATGCAAATGGGTGCAGCCATCAGGGAAAACAGT
Organism: Mustela nigripes; assembly: GCF_022355385.1. Lineage (NCBI taxonomy): Eukaryota > Metazoa > Chordata > Mammalia > Carnivora > Mustelidae > Mustela > Mustela nigripes. The sequence goes on from NC_081569.1 coordinate 76,069,162, forward strand.
ATGGAGTTTCCTTAAAAAGTTAAAAATAGAAGTACCCTACCTTCAAGGAATTGCACTACAGGGTATTTACCCACAAAATAAAAAAACACTACCTAAAAAGGATTTGTGCACTCCTATGTTTATTGCAATATTATTTTTAATAGCCAAACTATGAAAACAGCCCATGTCCATCAATAGATGAATGTATAAAGAAGTGGTTGTGTGTGTGTGTATGCATGTATGTGTGTATATATATATACACACACACATATATACATATATATGTATACATATACACATATATACAAACATATATAAATAATAATCCCCTTATACATATATATACATATATACTTTATACATATATAATGGAATCCTAATTGCCACTTGTAACAACATGGATGGAGCTACACAGTACAATGCTAAGTGAAATAGATCTGTCAGATAAAGACAAATACCATATGATTTCACTCAATGTAATTTATGGTACAAATGAACAAAAGAAAAAATAAAAAGGGAGACACACAAAATACGGATTCTTATCTATAGAGAACAAATCACCAGAGGGGGGATGTGTGAGGGGGATGGTTGAAATTAAAGAGTACAATTATCATGATGAGCATTGAGTATCACATTGTTGAATCACTATATCACACACCTAAAATTAATATCATATTGTATGTTAAATATATTGGAATTTAAAAATTCAATGAAATTTTTTAAAAAAGGAAAGCTCAATGTATGGTATCAATAAAATAATGGAGGGGAAGAGGAAAGAATCAGTTAATTGAGTGATAGGAAAATAAAAGTGACACAATCTTGAAAGACAGAGAGAAAATAGACTGAACAACAGAAAAAAGCCTAGAGAACATTAGAAAGCATTAAAAAAAAAGTTCATACTATTGGAGTCCCAGAAAGAGAAGAGACCAAGATTTTTAAAATACTTGAAGAAATATTTGCTGAAAAGTTTCTTCATTGGTCAAGAGACATAATGCTACAGTTTTTTTTTTAAATTTTTTAAAAAATATTGTATTTATTTATTTGATAGACAGAGATCTCAAGTAGGCAGAGAGGCTGGCAGAGAGAGAGGAGGAAGGGGGCTCCCTGCTGTGCAGAGAGCCCCATGTGGGGCTCGATCCCAGGACCCTGGGATCACGACCTGAGTGGAAGGCAGAGGCTTTAACCCACTGAGCCACCCAGGCGCCCAATGCTACAGTTTCAAAGAACTAAGGAAACCCCATACAATAATTCAAATAAATCTATACCAAGACACATCATAAACTTTTGAAAATTAACACGAAGAAAAAGCTTGAAAGCAGCAAGAGAAAAACAGGAGTTTACCTATTAGTGAAGGTCAGTTAGAATGAGAGTAGAGGGAGGTAAAGGGAACATAAAGGAATCAGGTTTTCTACTCATATGAACTGGTGAAATGATGACACTTATGAACTTTGATATATGTGTATATATAACTTAATACCTAGAGCACCCACTAAGAAAGTTATACAAGGTGACATACTCAAAAACACTATTTACTAAGCAAAACAGAATTCTTTTTGTTGTTTTTTTTTTTAAAGATTTTATTTATTTATTTGTTATAGAGAGAGAAGCAAGAGCAAGCACAGGCAGACAGAGTGGCAGGCAGAGGCATAGGGAGAAGCAGGCTCCCTGCCAAGCAAGGAGCCCGATGTGGGACTTGATCCCAGGACACTGGGATCACGACCCGAGCTGAAGGCAGCCGTTCAACCAACTGAGCCACCCAGGCGTCCCAAATTCTTAAAAATATTTAAATTATCCAGAAGAAATCAGGAAAAAGAAACAATAGAAACAAACTAATATTGAACTGGAATAAAATTATTTTAAGCCCTAACATACTGGTAATTACATTAAATGTCAATTGTTTAAATATACCAATTTAAAGCAAATCAGGAGGGAGAGTGGATAAAAAAAAAGGCATAATTTTATGCTGTCTGAAAGAAACTCACTTCAAATATAATGATACAGGGAAGTTGAAAGTAAAAGGATGGAGAAAGGTGTATATTGCAAGCATTAGTTGAGAAAAGTAACAATGACTATTAATAGCTGATAAAGTAGACTTAAGAGCAAAGAAAATCAGCAGAGCGATATTATATAATGATAAAGTGAGTCCACTAAAAGAGCATGGCAATCCTAAGTGTGTGTGCATCAAGTAACAGAGCTATACCATATGTGAAGCATCAGTGGTGGAATTGAAAGGAAAGATAGAAAAATCCACAATTACATTTGGAAACTCTTTCAAATATTGGTGCGACAACCAGGCAGAAAATCAGATAGGAATTAAAGAAACTCAGCACCACCATCTACCAATGGGATCTAGTCAGCAATAAAAATAAAGTATTGATATACACAACTTGACTGAATCTCCTGGGAATTGTGCTGAGTGAAAAAATCTAATCCTAAAAATTATGTTTCAATTTTATAAAATTTTTGAACTGACACAATTTTTAAAATGGTGAGGGATTAAGGAGGGGGTAGGGTTAGAAGGAAAAGGGATGTGATAATAAAAGAACAACCTTAAGGATTCCTGTGGTGATGAAAATATTTTGTATTTTGACTATATTATCAGTGTCAGTATACTGGTTGTGATCTTGTATGAGTTGTAAAAACTATTACTATTGGAGGGAAATGGGGAAATGATAACAGTAATCTTTATTATTTTTTATGAGTGCATATGAATCTACAATTTCCTCAACATAAAAAGTTAAATTAGAAAAGGTAAATAGGCAAAATAATAATCTATGAAATAATAAGACAAAGATAGGTTAATATGATTAAAGGTGGCCATCAAAAGAAGAGTATGAAATGTCTGTATTAAAAATAAATGGAAACATGGAGCAATTTTTCAGCATTATGGAAGACCAAACCAGGGGAAATGTATTTTTGTATATGGGTCCTTCTTCATTGTTTTAGAAATTCACATTAGAGACTTAGAAATAAAGCCAGAATGCTTCTCTTATCAGTTTTAATGTTATGATTCCAAGTTACCTTATTTTTATAGTCAATTCAAGAAGATGCAGTATTGAGTTTTCTTAAGTGCTTCCTTCAAATTCTTCCCTCTTTCATGCATATGCTATGCCCCCAATCAAGAGATGAGGCTAATTTTCCTGACCTCTGACTCCCTGAAACTGGTTTTATCAATAGAATATGCCTGAAGGATCCTTTTGTCATTGTGGGTCTGGCATTTAATTGGCATGGGGTTCCTGTTTTTCCCCTTCTTAAAATGCTCATTCTGGAGGAAGGTACCTGACAAGTAAGTTTCTACCTATAGATACTTGTGAGATGGCAAGCTGAACAAATTAGAAGTTATGTGAACAACCAATATGCAAATATCCCTGCCATCCCAGCAAAGGCACCAGACATGTAAGTGAGGAAGCCATCTTGACAATGCCCAGTGAAATCTTCAGATGACTCTAGGCTCTGCCATCATTGTATTAGAAAATTATCAGAAACTCAGTTGAGAATTGACTGGATGAACTGTCAACCACAACAGTCCTGTAAAACGATACTGTATTAAGTCACTGGGTTCTGGAGTGATTTGTTGCAGAGTGGTAAGTAGAACACACTCCTGATAAATGAGGCCAGTGTCACTGTCAAGAATTAAAACTACTTGTGCTTATGCCAAATGTCTGTGGTTTAATTTTCCATAGGTATAAGAATGAACTAGTCATAATAGTTACATATTTTATATATGTGTATTATATGTATATGCATATGTACAGCAACATATATATGTATTGGAGAATTATTATTCAATATTATGCAATATATTATTATATATAATAATATAATATTATTATTATAATAATAATAATCCTGTCTTCTAACATCTTTACAGATAAATGTTTTTTCTATCCCTTTAATAATTTTAGGTTCTGTTTTTTAATCTTCTGAATAAATTACTGATCATATTAACATACTGCAAGAATGTTCTATATTTACATTAACAGAATATTTAAGTCAAAGTTAAAAGTGAAAGGAAAGGCAATTATTTTGTAAAATTCAAACTGCATAGCAATAGAAGAGGTTTTGTTTTTATAGAAAAAAATCCCTGCATTTACATCCTTATTATAAAGCTATAATAATGCGTTAGATTAAACTAAGCTTTTTGGAGGCAACTGTGTAGCTCAATTGGTTAAGCCTTTGACTCTTGGTTTCTGCTCAGGTAATGGTCTCAGTTCCTGAGATTGAGTCCAGCAAGGGGCTCCTTGCTCAGTGCAGAGTCTGCTTGAGATTCTCTCCCTCTCTCTTTGCCCCTCCCCTGCCTGAGCATGCATGCTTTCTCACCTTCTCTCTCTAAAATAATAAAGTAAATAAATAAAACCTTAGAAAATATTAAGCTTTTGCTTTTTAGTTCAGCTATTCTATATCAGTAGAGAATTATTATTTGAGTTATTAACTACTAAATTTTTATTTTTAGAATCAAGGAGTTAGGTCTAAAGCTGTAAGTTCTTGCAAAATAATATTTAGTCTTCATTAGAGAAAATGTAAACTGTATTATCATTCTAAAAATCGGTTCTACACATTAATTTCTGTAGCAAAAGTTTATACTTGTTTTAATATATATCTTTTAAAGTTTTTAGAAGAAAATTATCTGCTTAAACATTTATATAACTCATTATAGAAAGAATGGAAAATATAGAAAAGTTTAAAGAAGAAAATCATCTTACATATTTTCAACTCCTAGAGAGAGCTGATATTAGTTAATGCTTTGGCAGTTTTCCTAGAATTGTTACATAATGATGATTATATGGAATTTATGAGATTATATTATCCTATGAAAAATAGATTTCCTATTATAAAGCAATGCATGTTCACTTGATAATATTTGTAAAATAAAAAAAATTCAAAGTAAAATACCGAATTCCCATTCCCAGTGACAGCATGAATATGTTGGTATATTTTAATTATTTTATTCGTATATTTTAATATGAAAATGATAATTCTGTACAAAGTAATTTAAAGCCTAATTAATACAATAATTCCAGGTCCTAGATGGATAATATCATGGGGGAAAAAAAATCCTAGGAAGAAATAATTTCTGCCACTGAGTGATATTATTTTTTAACAATGATTCAGTTCATATATTACAAATCACATATTTCAAAATGTGCCAGATGTTTTTAAATTCTTTGGTTTTATTTGCCTTTATTTTTCTGGTTAAGATTGTTTCTTTGAGATAGTTCCTCTTTTTTAATATATGCATTTACTGCTATAAATTTCTCTCTAAAAACTGATTTAATGTCATGCACAGATTTTATATGCTAAGTTTTTGTTTTTACTCATTTGAATACACTTATTTACTTTAGAGTTTCTCTTTGACCCATAGGTTATATAAAAATGGGTTATTTAGCTATGGATTTACGAGCAATTTTTTAATGTTTTATTGATGTATAATATATTATTTGCTTCAGGGGTATAGGTCAGTGAATCCTTAGTCTTACACAATTCACAGCACTCACCATAGAATATACCCTTCCCAATGTCCATAACCCAGCCCCCCTATCCTTCCCACCCACCCTCCAGCAACCCTCAGCTTGTTTCCTGAGATTAAGAGTCTCTTATGGTTTGTCTCCCTCCCCAGTCCCATCTTGTTTCACTTTTTTCCCCTCCCTTCACCCCACGATCCCCTTGCCCTGCCTCTCAAATTCCTTATATCAAAGAAATCTTATGATAATTGTCTTTCTCTGATTGACTTATTTCACTTAGCATAATACCATCTAGTTCCATCCACATTGTTGCAAATGGCAAGAATATAGTTTTATGATGGCTGCATAGTATTCCATTGTATATATATACCACATCCTCTTTATCCATTCATCTGTTGATAGAAACCTAGTTTCTTTCCATAGTTTGGCTATTGTGGACATTGCTGCTATAAGTATTTGGGTGCACATGCCCCTTCAGATCACTACATTTGTATCTTTAGGGTAAATACCCAGTAGTGTGATTGCTGGGTAATAGGGTAGTTCTACTTTCAACTTTTTGAGGAACCTCAATACTGTTTTCCAAAGTGGCTGCACCAGCTTACATTCCTACCAACAGTGTAGAAGTTCCCCTTTCTCTACATCCTCGCCAACTTCTGTTGTTTCCCGACTAGTTAATTTTAGCCATTCTGACTAGTGTGAGGTGGTATCTCACTGTGGTTTTGATTTGTATTTTCCTGATGCTGAGTGATATGGAGCACTTTTTGATGTGTCTGTTGACCATTTGGATGTCTTTGTTGCAGAAATGTCTGTTAAAGTCTTCTGCCCATTTCTAGATTGGATTATTCTTTGGATGTTGAGCTTGATAATTTCTTTATAGATTTTGGATGCCACCAATTTTTGGTACTTGAATACATTTAAGCTGAGATTTGCTACTGCCTGAGATATGAACTAATATTATATTTGGTATGCACTTGAAAAGATATTGTGTTTTGCTACTGCTGGGTTGTGTTTTATAATTGTCGATTAGTTCACTTTGGTTCATATTGCTATTGAAGTCTTCTGTATTTTTTAATTAACATATAATGCATTATTTGCCCCAGGAGTATAGGTCTGTGAATCATCAAGCTTACTACACATTTCACAGCACTCACCTTAGCACATACCCTCCCCAGAGTCCATAACCCAACCACCCTATCCCTATCCACCTATGCCACCAAAACTGTCAGTTTATTGAGTTTGGTAAGTTCTTTATAGATTTTGGATACTAGCCCTTTATATGATATGTCATTTGCAAATATCTTCTCCCATTCCATCAGTTGTCTTTTGGTTTTTTTGACTGTTTCCTTAGCTGTGCAAAAGCTTTTGATCATGATGAAATCCCAATAGTTCATTTTTGGCCTTGTTTCCCTTGCCTATGGTGATGTTTCTAGGAAGAAGTTGCAGTGACTGAGGTCAAAGAGGTGGCTGCCTGTGTTCTCAAGGACTTTGATGAATTCCTGTTTCACATTGAGGTCTTTCATCCATTTTGTGTCTATTTTTGTGTGTGGTGTAATGAAATGGTCCAGTTTCATTTTTCTGCATGTGGCTGTCCAATCTTACGAACACAGTTGGTAGAAGAGACTGTCTTTTTTCTATTGGACATTCTTTCCTGCTGTCTTGAAGATTAGTTGACCATAGAGCTGAGGGTCTATTTCTGGGCTCTCTCTATTCTGTTGCATTGATCTATGTGTCTGTTTTTGTGCCAGTACCATACTGCCTTGATGATTACAGCTTTATATTGGAGCTTGAAGTCTGGAATTGTGATCCCACCAACTTTGGCTTTCTTTTTCAACATTCCTCTAGCTATTTGGGGTATTTTCTGGTTCCACATAAATTTTAGCATTATTTGTTCCATTTCTTTGAAAAAAATTGATGATATTTTGATAGGGATTGCATTAAATGTGTAGATTGCTTTAGGTAGCTTAGACATTTTCACAATATTTGGTCTTCCAATCCATGAGTATGGAACATTTTTCCATTTATTTGTGTCTTCCTCAATTTCTTTCATGAATACTTTATAGTTTTCTGAGTATAGATTCTTTGCCTCTTTGTTAGGTTTATATTCCTAGGTATCTTATGGTTTGTGGCACAATTATAAATGGGATCAACTCCTTAATTTCTCTTTTTTCTCTCTTGTTAGTGTGGTAGAAATGGAACTGATTTCTGTGCATTGACTTTATATCCTGAACTTTACTGAATTCCTGTATGTGTTCCAGCAGTTTTGGAATGGAGTCTTTTTGATTTTCCACATAAAGTATCAACTCATCTGCAAAGAGTGAGTTTGACTTCTTCTTTGCCAATTCAGATGCATTTTATTTCTTTTTGTTGTCTGATTGCTGAGGTTAGGAGTTCTAGTACTATGTTGAATAGCAGTATTCATAGTGAACATCCCTGCCATGCTCCTGACCTTAGGGGGAAAGTTCTCATTTTTCCCCATTGAGAAGGATACTTGCTGTGAGTTTTTCATAGATGGCTTTGATGATATGAGGAATGTACCCTCTATGCCTACACTGTTTACAGAATTTTGATCAAGAAAGGATGCTGTACTTTGCAAATGCTTTTTCAGCATCTATTGACAGTATCATATAGTTCTTGTTCTTTCCTTTATTAATGTATTGTATCACATTGATTTGCAGATGTTGAACCAACTTGCAGCCCAGAAATAAATCCCACTTGGTCATGGTGAATAATCCTTTTAATGTACTGTTGGATCGTATTGGCTGTATTTTGGTGAAAATTTTTGCATTTGTGTTCCTCAAGGATATTTGTCTGTAATTCTCCTTTTTGTTGGGGTCTTTGTCTGGTTTTGGGATCCAGGTAATGCTAGCCTCATAAGATGAGTTTGGAAGTTTTCCTTCCATTTCTATTTTTTGCAACAGTTTCAGGAGGAAAGGCATTAATTCTTCTTTAAATGTTTGGTGGATTTCCCTGGGAAGCAGTCTGGCCCTAGCCTCTTTTTTGTTGGGAGATTTTTTTTTTTTTTTTTTTAGATTTTATTTATTTATTTGACAGACAGAAATCACAAGTAGGCAGAGAGGCAGGCAGAGAGAGAGGAAGGGAAGCAGACCCCCTGCTGAGCAGAGAACCCGATGTGGGACTCGATCCCAGGACCCTGGAATCATGACCCGAGCCGAAGGCAGCGGCTCAACCCACTGAGCCACCCAGA
>NC_081569.1:76077907-76084312 GCF_022355385.1 Mustela nigripes
TCTATTTATTTATTTGACAGACAGAAATCACAAGTAGGCAGAGAGGCAGGCAGAGAGAGAGGAAGGGAAGCAGACCCCCTGCTGAGCAGAGAACCCGATGTGGGACTCGATCCCAGGACCCTGGAATCATGACCCGAGCCGAAGGCAGCGGCTCAACCCACTGAGCCACCCAGGCATCCCGGGAGATTTTTTTTTTAAAGATTTTTTTTTAAGATTTTATTTATTTATTTGAGAGAGAATGAGTGAGAGAGAGCATGAGAGAGGAGAAGGTCAGAGAGAGAAGCAGACTCCCCAAAGATCTGGGAGCCTGATGTGGGACTCGATCCCAAGGCAGTCGCTCAACCAACTGAGCCACCCAGGTGCCCCATTGTTGGGAGATTTTTGATGACTGCTTTAATCTCCTCCCTAGTTATATGTCTGTTCAGGCTTTCTATTTTTCTTGGCTCAGTTTTGACAGTTTTTATGTCTCTAGGACTGCATCTATTTCTTCCAGATTGTCAAAATTCCTGGTGTATAGTTGCTCATAATATGTTCTTATAATTGTTTGTATTTCTTTGGTGTTGGTTGTGATCTCTCCTCTTTCATTCATGATTTTATTAATTTGAGTCCTTTTTTCTTTCTTTTTGACAAGTCTGGCAAGGGTTTTATCAATCTTATTAATTCTTTTATGGAAGTGGTTCCCAGTTTTGTTGATTTCTTTTCCTGTCCTTTTGGTTTCTGTTTCACTGACATATGCTCTGATCTTTATGATTTCTCTTCTTCTGTTGGGTTTAGGTTTTTCTTTGCTGTTCTTTCTCCAGCTCCTTTAGGTTTATGGTTAGGTTGTGTACTTGAGACCTTTCTTGTTTCTTGAGGAAGGCTTGCATTACTCTATACCTTCCTCTCAAGACCGCCTTGGTATGTCTCAAAAAGTTTGAACAGTTGTGTTTTCATTTTCATTTGTTTCCATGAGTTTTTTTCAATGCTTCTTTAATTTCCTGCTTGACCCATTCATTTTTAGTAGGATGCTCTTTAGCCTCCATGTATTTGAGTTCTTTCCAACTTTCTTCTTGTGATTGAGTTCTAGCTTCAGAGCATTGTGCTCTGAAAATATGCAGGGAGTGATCCCAATCTTTTGGTACCAGTTGAGGCCTGATTTGTGACCCAGGATGTGATGTATTCTGGACAATGTTCCATGTGCACTAGAAAAGAATGTATATTCTGTTGCTTTGGGATGGAGTATTCTGTGATGTCCATCTGGTTCAGTGTGTCATTTAAAGCCTTTATTTCCTTATTGATCTTTTGCTTAGGGGATCTGTTCATTTCAGTAAGGGGATTATTAAAGTCCCCTACTATTGTTGTATTATTGTTGATGTGTTTCTTTGATTTTATTATTAATTGCTTTATATAATTGGCTGCTCCCATGTTACGGGCATAGATATTTAAAATGTTAGATCTTTTACTTGGACAGACCCTTTGAGTATGAGATAGTATCCTTCCTCATCTCTTATTATTATAGTCTTTGGCTTAAAATCTAATTGATCTAAGGATTGCCACCCCAGATTTTTTTTGATATCTATTTGCGTGATAAATTGTTTTCAACCCCCCCACCCCCACTTTAAATCTGGAGATGTCTTTGGGTCTAAAATGAGTTTCTTGTAGATAGCATATTGATGGTTTGTTTTGTTCTGTTTTGTTTTGTTTTTTATCCATTCTGATACCCTGTGCCTTTTGATTGGGGCATTTATCCCAGTTACATTCAGGGTAACTATTGAAAGATATCAATTTAGTACCACTGTATTGTGTATAAAGTGACTGTTACTATTTATTGTTTCTGTTCCTTTCTGGTCTGTTACTTTTAGGCTCTCTCTTTGCTTAGAGGACCCCTTGCCCTATTTCCTGTGGGGTTGGTTTGGTGTTTGCAAATTCATTTAGGTTTCGTTTGTCCTGGAAGCTTTTAATCTCTCTTATTTTCAATGACAGCCTAGTTGGATATAGTAATCTTGGCTGCAACATTTCCTCGTTTTGTGCCTTGAATATATCATGGCAGTCTTTCTGGCCTGCCAGGTCTCTGTGGATAAGTCTGCTACCATCTAATATTTCTACTGTTGTATGTTACAGACATTTTTTCCCAAGCTGCTTTCAGGATTTTCTCATTGTCACTGAGACTTGTGTGTTTTACTGTTAGATGACAGGGTGTTGACCTATTTTTATTAATTGTGAGGGGAGCTCTCTACACCTCCTGGATTTTGATGCTTGTTCCTTTTGCCAAATTAGGGAAGTTCTCTACAATAATTTGCTCCAATATACCTTCTGCCCCTCTCTCTCTTTATTCTTCATCTGGGATCCAAATTATTCTAATATTGTTTCATCTCATGATATCACTTATCTCTTGAGTTCTCCCCTCATGGTCCATGGTCCAGTAGTTGTTTCTATCCTTTTTGGTCAGCTTCTTTATTCTTGTTTGGTTTTCTATATCACTAATTCTCTCTTCTGCCTCATTTATCCTAGCAGGACGAGCCTCCATTTTTTATTGCTTCTCATTATTAGCATGTTTGATTTCAACTTGGTTAGATTTTAGTTCCTTTATTTCTCCAGAAAGGGATTTTATGTCTCCAAAAAGGGTGTCTCTAGTATCTTCCACACTTTCTTCAAGCCCAACTAGTACCTTGATAATTGTCATTTTGAACTCCACTTCTGACATATTACTAATGTCTATATTGATTAGGTCCCTAGCCATCAGTACAGCCTCTTGTGGTTTTTTTGTTGTTGTTGTTTTGTTTTGTTTTGTTTTGTGGGGAATTTTTCATCCTATCATTTAATACAGATAAGAATAGATGAATGAGAGAACAAAATACCAAAAGGGTAGCAACAACCCCAGAAAAATGTACACTAACCAAATCAGAAGAGACCTGAACCCACAGGGAGAAGGAAAGTGGAAAGAAAAAAGGGGAAAAAGCATATATATATACATACATGTATATATATATATACATGTATGTATATATATGTTAGAGTGGGAACAGAACAGAGTCACACACTTGATTTTGGGTGTATTTTGTTCTGTTGAAAGAAACTATCTCCCAAAATTTTAAAGAAAGATAAAGTTATATGTGTACAAAAATAAGGATAAACACAATGAAGGGATGGAATATGATTGTAAAGATGAAAATTAAATAAGATTCTGAAAAGGGAATTGATAAGAAGTTGGTTGAAAAAAAATTAAAAAGAGGAAAGAATGTGATCAGGCTGGAAGTAGAACAATGCTATGGGTTAGACTTAGGGTATATTTTCATCTATTAGAAGAAACTGTATCCAAAACTTTTAAAGGGAAATAAAAAGCCTATATGTATACAAAAAATAATGTTAAATACAACGAAGGGATAACATATTACTATAAGAATGAGAATTTAAAAAGATTTTTAAGAGGTATTGATAAGATAAAATAGTTTAAAAATGTCAAAATAGGGGGATCCTGGGTGGCTCAGTGGGTTAAAGCCTCTGCCTTTGGCTCAGGTCATGATATCAGGGTCCTGGGATCGAGCCCCACATCCGGCTTTCTGCTCAGTGGGGAGCCTGCTTCCTCCTCCTCTCTCTCTCTCTTTCTCTCTCTCTGCCTGCCTCTCTGCCTACTTGTGATCTGTCTGTCAAATAAATAAATAAAAATCTTTTAAAAATCTTTTAAAAATGTCAAAATAGGAAAGAGGAAAAATAAAAAATATAATAAAAAATAAAATTAAAAAAATTAACTTTGAAAGACTAAAGGATCATGGGGAAAAAGGCATTAAATATATGTGTTGAAAACTTGTTCTTGGCTGGATGTTCTTGCTGGTCTTCTGAGGGTGGGGCCTCTTGCAGTGATTCTCATATGTCTTTGCCTGAGTCAGAATTGCACCGCCCTTTCCAGGATCAAGCTAAGTAATATGCTTGGGTTCACTCTGGGTAGCTTTTGTTCCCTGAAGTCTTTCTGTATAGCTTTGGAGGAAAATGAAGATGGTGGCTACCAATCTCCTTATGAGCTGAGAGCTCTGGGCCCACTCCTCAATGCACCCTCAGAGAAAAGCAGTCAATTTCTCCCATCTCCCTGGTCTCCAGCCACACTCCAAGTTGTGACCGAGCATTTCTATCTCAGATGCATGGCTCTCTTTGGAGTTTCCAAACCCAGCTGATTCCTGTGCCACTCCTCCTGGAGGAGGAAGGTGAGTCTCCCCAGATCTGCTGCTTGTTGTGTCCCTGGTCATAGAGCAAAGGCCCAAATATGCTATGGATCCCCATTTAAGGTAATCCCAAGCTGAGAGCCCACTCCTTGTCTCTGTTTCTACAGCCAGCTTCCCCACTCTGATACATAGGAGCTCTGAGGCACACAGACACACCTGTCCTGGGATTGCAATGTCCCCCACAAGTGCTCCACCCTCCGCTTAGCCTCTGGAGGTGATGTCCGTCAGTGGAGCAGACTTCTAAAAGTTCCAATTCTGTGGTCTGCTGCACTCTCACTTGCTGGGAGTTGGCCCTTCCCCCCACAGTCTATCTTCTTGTCGCTTTGGATTCACTTCTCTGCATGTCCTACCTTCCAGAAAGTAGTCGATTTTCTGTTCCTAGAATTGCTGCTCTTCTCTTAAATCTCTTGTTGAGTTTGTAGATGTTCAGGTTGTTTTGATAAACATCTAGCTGAACTCTTGGGACCTGATGATATTTCAGTCTTCTACTCCTCTGCCATCTTGCTCCTTCCCCCTCTAAAGTCTTCTGTTTTCTTAGTGATTTTATGTCTACTTGTTCTATCAACTCTTAAGAGGGAAGTATAGAAATGTCCAATTATAATTGTGAATTTTCCCATTCCTCCTTACAGTTTATCAGTTTTTGTTTCCTGCTCTTGAGACTTTGTTATTAGATGCATATACTTTTATGATTCTTTTGTCATCTTAATAGTTGTCTCCTTGTCATTATGAAATGCTCTTTTTTGTATCTGATAACATTCTTGGCTATGAAATTTACTTAGTCTGCTATTAATATAGCTACCTGACTTTTTGATTAGTGATAGCTAGGTGTTATGGGATGAATTGTGAATTGTGAATTAATATATTACACTGAACACCTTCTCTTGAATTCATTCTAAAACTCCAAATCCCAATAACTCAGAACATGACTTTATTTGGAGATAGGGTCTTTAAAGAAGTAATTAAATTAATATGAGGTCTCCCAACTAACAAGAATTCAGGGCTGGAAGTTCCAATTCTGTGGTCTGCTCAGCGCGGAGCCCAGGGTAATTCTACCAAACATTTAAGGAATTAATACCAATTATTCTGAAGCTGTTCGAAAAAATAGAAAGAAGAAAAACTTCCAAACTCATTCTATGAGGCCACTATTATTACCTTGATCCCCAAACCAAAGACCCCACCAAAAAGGAGAATTACAGACCAATATCCCTGATGAACATTAATGTCAAAATTCTCACCAAGATACTAGTCAGAAGGATCCAACAGTACCTTAAATGGATTTTCTCCCATGTCCAAGTGGGAGCTATTCCTGGGATGCAGGGTGGTTCAACAACCACAAATCAGTCAGTGTGATACATCACATTAATAAAAGAAAGGACAAGAACCAAATGACCCTCTTAATCGATGCAGAAATAAACATTTGACAAAAATACATCATCCTTTCTTGATTAAAAGTCTCCACAGTGGGACGCCTGGGTGGCTCAGTTGGTTGGACAACTGCCTTTGGCTCAGGTCATGATCTCGGAGTCCCGGGATCAAGTCCTGCATCAGGCTCCCAGCTCCACGGGGAGTCTGCTTCTTTCTCTGCCCTTCTCCTCACTCATGCTCTCTCTCACTGTCTCGCTCTCAAATAAATAAATAAAATCTTTTAAAAAAATGATAAAAAAAACCTCTACACAGTGCATGAATAAAGAGAATATACCTCAATATCATAAAAACCATCTATAAAAATCCCACAGCTGATACGATTTTCAACATGGAAAAACTAGGAGCTTTTCCGTTAAGATCAGGAATAGGACAGGGATGTCCACTGTCACCACTGTTGTTCAACATCGTACTAGAGGTCTCTAACCTCAGCAATCAGACAACAGAAAGAAATAAAAGGCACTCAAACTGGCAAAGAAAAAGTCAAACTCTCACTCCTTGTAGATAACATAATACTTTATGTAGAAAACCCAAAATAGTTCATTTTTGCCCTTGCTTCCCTTGCCTTTGGCATTGTTCAACATATCAGATAAAGGACTAGTGTCCAGAATCTATAAAGAACTTAGCAAACTCAATACCCAAAGAACAAATAATCCAATCAAGAAATGGGCAGAGGACATGAACAGACATTTCTGCAAAGAAGACATCCAGATGGCCAACAGACACATGAAAAAGTGCTCCATATCACTCGGCATCAGGGAAATACAAATCAAAACCACAATGAGAT
>NC_081569.1:76084712-76114227 GCF_022355385.1 Mustela nigripes
CCAATGTCCACAATAGCCAAACTACGGAAAGAACCTAGATGTCCATCAACAGATGAATGGATCAAGAAGATGTGGTATATATACACAATGGAATACTATGCAGCCTTCAAAAGAAATGAAATCTTGCCATTTGCGACAACATGGATGGAACTGGAGCGTATCATGCTTAGTGAAATAAGTCAAGCAGAGAAAGACAACTATCATATGATCTTCCTGATATGAGGAAGTGGCGATGCAACATGGGGGCTTAAGTGGGTAGGAGAAGAATAAATGAAAGAAGATGGGATTGGGAGGGAGACAAACCATAAGTGACTCTTAATCTCACAAAACAAACTGAGGGTTGCTTGGGGGGAGGGGGTTTTGGATAAGGGCGTCGGATTATGGACATTGGGGAGGGTATGTGCTTTGGTGAGTGCTGTGAAGTGTGTAAACCTGGTGATTCACAGACCTGTACCCCTGGGGATAAAAATATATGTTTATAAAAAATAAAAAATTTATAATCATCCCAAAAAAAAAAAAAAGAAAACCCAAAATATTCCACCCCAAAATTGCTAGAACTCATACAGGAATTTAGTGAAGTGTCAGGATATAAAATCAATGCACAGAAATCAATTGCATTTCTATACACTAACAATGAGATAGAAAAAAAGAAATTAAGGAAACAATCCCATTTACAATTGCACCAAAAACATTTATTTAGGAATAAACCTAAATAAAGAGGTAAAGGATTTGTACTCTAAAAGCTATAGAACACTTATGAAAGAAATTGAGGAAGACACAAAGAAATGGAAAAGCATTCCATGCTCATGCATTGGAAGAATAAAATATTGTTATAATGTCTACACTACCTAGAGTAGTCTGTACATTCAGTGCAATTCCTATCAAAATACCATAGACACAAAGCTGGAACAAATAATTCTAAAATTTGTATGGAACCAAAACAAAACAAAACAAAACCAAAGAGCCAGAGGAATGTTGAAAAAAAAAAAATCAGAATTGGTGGCATCACAATTCCAGACTTCAAGCTATATTGCAAAACTATAATCATCAAGACAATATGCTGCTAGCACAGAAACTGACACATAGATTGGTGGATCAGAATAGAGAACCCAGAAATGGACCCTTAATTCTTTGTTCAACTAATTTTCAACAAAGCAAGAAGGAATATCCAGTGGAAAAAAGAATAGTATTTTGAACATACAGTGTTGGGAAAATTGGAAAGCATCGTGTACGCTGGACCATTTTCTTACACCATACACAAAAATAAACTCAAAGTGAATGAAAGACTTAAACGTGAGACAGGAATCCATTAAAATCCTTAAGGGGAACACAGGCAGCAATATCGTCAACCTCAGCTGCAGAAAAGTCAAGGGAAAGAACAGCAAAAATAAATTATTGGGACTTCATCAAGATAAAAAACTTCTTCATAGCAAAGGAAATAGACAACATAACTAGAAAGTAACCTATGAAAAGGGAGAAGATATTTGCAACTGACATATCAGATAAAGGGCTGGTATGAACATCACTCAGCATCAGGGAAATGCAAATCAGAACCACAGTGAGCTACCACCTCACACCAGACAGAATGGCTAAAATTGAAAAGTCAGGATACAACAAATATTGACAAGAATGTAGAGAAAGGAACCCTCTTACACTTGTGGTAGGAATGCAAGCTGGTGCAGCCACTCTAGAAAACAGTATGGAGATTCTTCAAGAAATTAAAAATAGTCCTACCCTATGACCCAGCAATTGCACTACTAGTATTTATCCCAAAGATACAAATGTAATGATTCAAAGGCTCATATACACCCCAGTGTTTATAGCGGCAATATTCACAATAGCCAAACCGTGGAAAGAGCCAAGATGTCCATCAACAGATGAATGGATAAAGATGTGATTATATATATATGATATATATCATATATATTAATATGTATGTGTGTGTATATATATAATATATATTTCCTATATTTCCCATATATATATATATGTATATATACATATATATATATATGAAAACTGAACGGGTAGTCATCACAGAGGGAGAAAACCATGAAAGACTCTTAACTATAGAAAAGAAAGAGGGTTGCTGGAGGCTGGCTAGCTGGGTAGGGGGATAGTGTAGTTTGGTGATGGGCCCTAAGGAGGGCATGTGATGTGATGAGCACTGGGTGTTATATGCAGCTGATGAATTACTGAACTCTGCCTCTGAATCTAATGACATACTATATGTTGGCTAATTGAATTTAGATTAAAAAAAGAAATAATGAAAAATAAAAAAAATAAGTTTATTAAGGTGGACTCTAATTCAATATAACTGGTGTTAATATAAGAAGAGGAAATTTGGACACAGATGGGTACAGAAGTAAGACCATGTGAAGACACAAGGGAGAAGATGGCCATCTACAAGCCAAGTAAAGAAATCTCAGAAGAAACCAGCTGCACCAACACCTTAATCTTGGACTTCTAGCCTACAGAACTGTGAGAAAATATATTTCTCTTGTTTAAGCCAGTCTGTGGTACTTTATTATGACAGCCCTAGAAAGCTGATATACAAGGTACGCCATTTTATAATCTTTAACTTTTTAACCAATTTGTCTATTTATATGTTTAATTGGTTTTTAGGAGACAGCATAGAGTTGGGTTTATGCTTTATAGCCAGTCTGACACTCTTTACCTACTATTGGATATTTAGCTCATTTATATTTATTTGATAATTCATACAGTTAGGCTTAAGTCTGTAATCTTGCTGATTTTATACTTGTCTCACTTATTTACTTTTTTACTTCTTTTCTCTGTCTTTTTTTGGATTTAGAACTTTTTATGATTTGATTTTGTCTTCTTTGTTGGCTTATTAAATTTGGCTATTTTTTAGTGATTGGTTTAGGGTGTGTAGAACATGTCTTTAACTTAATACAGTCTAGCTTTAAGTGCTATCATTTCCCAAGAATCCTACAACAATATATTTCTATTTCTCCCCCTTCTGGTAATGACAATACTGTCATACATTTTGCTTTACATATTTTATGCGATCCACACCACATGTCAAATTTTAAAAAATCAGTGATATCTTAAAGATATTTATGTGGTGTCCATTTTCAGCTCTCTTTTTCCTCTGTGGTGATCATTTTTTTTTTTAATTTGTTATTTCTTTCACTTTAAGGTCTTCCTTATAGTGTGGCTCTGTTTGAGAAAATTCTTTCACCTTTCATATGGCTGCAAAAACGTATTTTTTCAATTTAATTTTTGTATTTTCTGTTGTTGAGTATTTTGTATCAGTATTTTGAGGTGTCACTCTGTCTTCCTGATTACATTGTTTTAGCAAGAAATCCATTACCATCCTTATCTTTGTTCTTCTGTATGTTTCTCTGGCTGCTTTGAAGGTTTCCTTTTTTTTTTATTGTGGTAAAATATACATAATATAAAATTAACCTTTTTAATCATTTTTAAGTGCATAGTTGTTGTTTTTTTTAACATGAAGTACATTCACATTGTTGTGCAACCATCATTGTGATTTATTTCTAGAATATTTTTATCATCCCCAACTGAAATTCTGTAACCAATAAGCAATAATTTTCCTTCCCCCATTCTTCCAACACCTGGCAGCCACCACTCTATTTTTTGTTTTATGTACGTGGCTAACCTAGGAACCTCAAACACTATATCCTTTAGTGGTTAGCTTATTTCACTTAGTATCATGTTTTCAAGTTTCATCCATGTGTCAATATTTCCTTCCTCTTTAAGGTTGAATAATAGTAGATTTTATACGTTATGTTTTTGTTTTTGTTTCATTTTATTTTGAAAAGATTTTGGTTACTTTCTGTTCAAATATATGTTTATGACATGTTAAGTTTGTTAGATATTATTATATTTATTAAATGTAATATTTATTTTAATAAGTAATACATTTATAAATAATTGAAATAATAGTAAATTTAATGTCATATATAACTATGTATGTCTATTACTATGTCTTCAAGTTTACCAATCTTTTTTTTTTTAAGATTTTATTTACTTATTTGAGAGAGAGAGAGAGCATGAGAAGTGGGAGGGTAAGAGGAAGATGCACACTCCCTGCCGAGCAGGGAGTCAGATGCAGGACTCCATCCTGGGACTCCAGGATCATGACCTGAGTGGAAGGCAGTCGCTTAACCAACTGAGCCATCCAGGCATCCCTACCAATCTCTTTTTATGTAATGTCCATCTATCCACTACACTTTATTTTTAATCCCAGATGTTTTATTGTTCATCTCTAGATGTTTTATTTTTATATTTTATTCCAACTCCCATACTTTAACTTAACTTTTAGATCATAGAATGCAGTTATAATAGGCTGTTTTAATGTCCTCATCTTCTAGTTCTAACTTTTTTATCAGTTTGGGGTCTGCTGTTATTGGTTATTTTATCTTCTTGTGATATATTTTCTTGTCATTTAGCATGCCTGGTTATTCTTGACTGGTTGCCAGATATTCTGATGTTTAAGTTTAGGATGCTGGATATTTTGTTTTATAATTAACGTTCTTGATTTTAGTTAATATTCTTGAGTTTATAATTAATATTCTTTAGTGCATTTAAGGTATTTATAAATAATTTTATCCTTTTAAGTTTTGCTTTTGAGATTTTTTAGGCAAGACAAGACTGGTGTTTAGTTTAGCTAATTATTCACCTCTATGATGTCAAGATTCTTCTGGATAGTCTATCCAATGACCTTTGATTTATAAGGTTTTAAAACTGGGTAGTAGAGACAGACATCGCTGCTATGCCTGAGTGGGTATTGAGCATTGTTATTTCTCATTCTTTGGGGTGATTCTCTAGCCTCATATTGTTTCCTCCCATGCATCCACTGATCAGTGGTCTGCTAAATACTTGAAGGGTACCGAGACAGTGCAGATCTCCATCATTCTGTATGCAGAAGAATCCTCTCTAGTATTCTTCTCTGTGAATTACATCTGTCTTAGTTTCCCTGGACGCTTTAATTATGTTTCTTCAACTCAGAAGTGTGCTAGGATGTACCTGGTTCCTCTTCCTGAGTAATCCCTGAAAAGTTTTTAAGGCAGTAAGCTTTTCATTCAAAGGGCACATTATATTTGTTTTCTGTTGTTCAGTGATTACTGTCTTTTGCTGCCTAGTATACAGTGTCTTGAAAACCATTGTTTCATCTGTTTTGTCCAATTATTTGGTGGTTTTATGCAGGAGGGTAAATCTAGTATGTATTAGTCCATCTTAGCCAGAAAAGGAATTTTTTGTTTGTTTGTTTGTTTGCTTTTTATTTATCTCTTAGTTGGATGATAAGAATACTCTTAGTTTTTGCAAGGGAAAATATGTGATATGTTTTATGAATCCTTGCCTACATGAATATGTCTCTAAAAGTTTTTTAACTCATGAAAAGAAGAATTACTTGACTGGGCATAAAAGTGCTTGGGTCCCATCATTTGGCACTAAACATTTCTTGGAGTCATATTATATTGCCTTCTGTTAGACTATTTCAAAGAAAATCTTGAGCCTGATTTCCTTCATTTTTAGATATATTCTCTGTATTTTATTGTGAAATAATACTTTACTTTATGTACCCCATTTTAGAAGGCAAATTTAAAATTTTATTTTAAGTAAACTCTATGCCACACCTAGGGCTCAAACTCACCACCCTAAGATCAAGAGTTGTTTGTTCCACCAACTAAGCCAACCAGATGCCCCAACAGGCCAGTTTTAATTTTTTTTTTTAATTCTTTCTTTGATAGAAACCACTTATATCTCTAAGTAATTTGATGATATTCTGGATATTTTAGATTTAAGGATTATCGATTTACTATTGAAGGTGTTGATGTACTGTGTTTTCATCCCTCACTATAACCAAAACAAATATAATTCCCATCTTCCTACCTCCCCTGTATTGTAATATTCAAATTCTAGTTTTTTCAATACTATGTTTATTAGGACTTTATAAACTCCACTTAGAGATGAAATATGTAAAGTCCTATAATTAATTTTCTTGGAGGACTTTTTGATTTTCCTAGAGTATAGATTTTCTTTCCTTGCTTATATGCCTGTTTGTTTAGTTTTTTCAATGTATTTGTCATGGATTTGTCCCTAATCTCTCCTCAAGTTGTATAAATATTTGCTTAATGCATTAAAAAATATCAGGAATTCTGTCAATTTTAACTATATGGAAGTATTCCCGTAAATTTTTATGTGTTCCAATCTGGTTGATTTATTTTGAGATGCACTGTACAAATGTGATCTTGAAGGTCTCTTTTGTATTTCTGTTTCCATTGTATTTCTTTCTCTTCCCCTTTTTAAAAAAAATGTATTCCTTTATTTTTGTGGAGAACATTCTCCAGTGGCTTCCTCAGAAAACTTTCTTTGGAGATAATATATTTAATATCTTGCATTTCTTATACTGTATTTTACTACTCACTGATAATTTGTTTAGGTCAAGAATTCTAGGTTGGAAATCAATTGCTCTACAAAGCTAGAAGGCAGAGCTACTGTTGAAAGTCTGATAGCATCATTCTCTTAATCTCTTGCAGGAAGCCTATTTTTATTTTCTGTTTCTCTTTAAAGCCTTTTGGATTAACTCTTTGCTCTTATGATCTGAAACATCATGGAGATATCGTTATCTTGAGTCTATTTTCATCCATGGTTTGAGGTTTTCATCCAGTGAATCCTGTCTACACATTTATGTTCTTCTATTTTGAGGCACTTAAAAGAAGGATTCCTTGATTATTTTTCTCCTCATTTTAAAATTATTTCATCTTTTAGAAATTCATTGTTTTTACCTTAGACTTCCTGGACTGATCTGCTATTTTTTTTGTATTGTCTCTCTTTTCATATTTGTGTTTTTTTCCCCTCCTTTTTAAAAGATTCCTTCAACCTCATAATCCAGTCCTTCTAAATTTTTCATTTCTGCTACCATTTTTCTTATTTACAGTGTATATTTTCTGTTTTTTATGCTTTTGTAATGCACCACCCAGATACCCCTCTTGGGGTATGTTTAGATCAGGGAATTTTGTTTTTCTTTACTTTATTGTACACTGTTACAGTGCACTGATATTCTTGGGCCAGCTATGTGTGTATTGTTCCGTGTATATTCTCCCACTCTGTTTTCTTCTCTCTCACCATTTATCTTTATTTCCATTCTTTCTTCTGGTATCTAAGAGTTTCTCAAATCATCATTGACATCTGTGATTTAGCTCCCTAAAATGTATGTTATGGCTTTTAATGCTTCTATTCCAAAATCTAATTTTATTATTGAAAATTGTTTCCTCAGCTCACTTTTCATAGTGTGTTCTTTCATTTCTTCTTCTTTTCTTGACTGTCTGCTCTTGTTTCTGCAACTTTTTTATTATATTCCATTAAGAAGAACTCAGAAAAAGTCTGTATTCTCTATGAAGACTATAGTTGTGTTTTGTTTGGCTACATAACTTCTTCTTGTCATTCATTTGATTTGTTGGAAATCAACATGGTAGGAAAGAAAATAAGGAATAGAGGGAGGAAGGGAGGAAAGAAAGAAATGTAAAAAAAATTCCCCAAATTGCCAGGGGCATGTAGATGGCTTAGTTGGTTAAGTGTCCAACTCTTGATTTCTGCTCAGGACATGAGCTCAGGGTCCTAGGGTGGAGCCCTGCATTAGTTGAGCTCTGTGCTTGGCAGGGACTCTGCTTGAGGATTCTCTCTCTCCTGTCCCTTCCCCACACGCATTCTCTATCTTTCTCTCTCTCACACAAATAAATAAATCTTTAAAATTCCGCAGATTGCCAGAATCAGAAATCTAGTAAAAATAAGGCCATACTCATGTTTGACATTTAGATGGTGCTGATTAGTGTCTGTCTCTTTAGACATAGTCTATATTGGCCATGTTCCTCATTCTTTCTACCTGCTATTGCCCTTTGAAATTTTGACAAGACTATACTGGTCTCTGCAGATATTGAAATAGCTAGCTTTGTGTAGACTACTGAATTGTCATACATATATACGTGTGTGTGTGCGCACAAATGTGCATGTGCACATGTGTATGTGTTTGTGCACACAATAACATGCACATCTTTTTCTTTTGGTTCCTGCAGTTGAAGAAGTAGTGTACTATGTTCTTCCTCAGATTCTTCCAGTCTTTTCTTTCTTATATTCTGTAGTATTTTTTCTATACGTTTCTAGTTGTTATTTTTTCTCTCTACTCATCCTTGAATGAGAAGAGAACTTTTTAATTCAGTATCTGTCCACAGGCAGGTTATGTGGCCATTTTTTTGACTCTGTTCACTAACACGTGAGAGATGCTAGAATTCCTTCCTCTCCTCTAGAGTTGTAGGGCATGGTGATGGGCATTCTTTCTTGCCCAGTTTCTATACCCTGGAGACTGTACTTGACAACTTTTCTCCTACTTTACAAGATCTCATACACTGATTTGTTCATTAATGCTCTGGACTGGAGTCCAGGAAAAAGCATAAACTCCAAAATGCACTTCCAGGAATCTTCTTATTCCTTGCTTCTACCTAAGGTGATTCACATCTAGGGATAATGTATATGAGAATTAATGTGTCCAAATCCACAATATTTACAGAAATTTGTCTAAAACTAATTAAGCCTCCCTTTTTTAATTAAAAAAAAAAGTTTTTATGTTATCAGTATGGTTTCTTATTTGATTCCTGGTCATGATATAATTGCATTTACCCATGATTAGAATTATATATAAAGATAATATGCCTCTCAAATATACAATTCTATGTCCTGTAGTAATTCCTGTTATCATTTTTCTATAATTATTTAATTATCTTCAATTCTATAAAGTTATAAATGTATAATGTTTAAATCACTGTTTCTTATTCTCACATTTAGGACTCACGGGTAGTATTTTTTTAATTAAATTAATTTATTTATTTTCAGAAAAACAGTATTCATTATTTTTTCACCACACCCAGTTCTCCATGCAATCTGTGCCCTCTATAATACCCACCACCTGGTACCCCAACCTCCCACCCCCGCCCGCCACTTCAAACCCGTCAGATTGTTTTTCAGAGTCCATAGTCTTTCATGATTCACCTCCCCTTCCAATTTACCCCAACTCCCTTCTCCTCTCTAACACCCCTTGTCCTCCATGCTATTTGTTATGCTCCACAAATAAGTGAAACCATATGATAGTTGACTCTCTCTGTTTGACTTATTTCACTCAGCATAATCTCTTCCAGTCCCATCCATGTTGCTACAAAAGTTGGGTATTGATCCTTTCTGATGGAGGCATAATACTCCATAGTGTATATGGACCACATCTTTTTTATCCATTCATCCGTCTAAGGGCATCTTGGTTCTTTCCATAGTTTGGCGACCATGGCCATTGCTGCTATCTCCAATCAAGACATACAAATGGCTATCAGACACATGAAAAAATGTTCATCATCACTAGCCCTCAGGGAGATTCAAATTAAAACCACATTGAGATATCACCTTACACCAGTTAGAATGGCCAAAATTAACAAAACAGGAAACAACATGTGTTGGAGAGGATGTGGAGAAAGGGGAACCCTCTTACACCGTTGGTGGGAATGCAAGTTGGTGCAGCCTCTTTGGAGAACAGTGTGGAGATTTCTCAAGAAATTAAAAATAGAACTTCCCTATGACCCTGCAATTGCATTCCTGGGTATTTACCCCAAAGATACAGATGTCATGAAAAATCACGGGTAGTATTTAAAAATTAAAGAAACAGTATCATGACCAGAATATTTCCTAACTTAGGATCCATGAATGATAAGGGGTGGTACGTATTCCCAGGTGAACTTGGAAGTATGTGAGCTTTGTGTTAGTACTCCTGCTGCTGGGTTTATGATGTCAGCAAGAAAAGCCTTGCAGAGATTAATGAGGGATGATCCCTAGCAGCTATTTTGAAAGTAATGATTTTGCTTATTTACATTCAACAAAGCCAAATCAATCTGCAAACAGAAGTAGGGAGTCCGCCTTTCTTTGTGTTTAAACGTCTGTATTCCAGTTTCATTTGCTGGAGTGACCAATCACATGGAACTGGGCAAAAAACAAAAACTGTTATATAATTGCAGAGATAAGAACTTTATTTGTCAAATTTCCTTTGTTTCTTTTAGCTGAATAATATAATGAACACTTTTATATTTAAAGGAAAAAATAACTGAAAAACAGATGCTAAGCAAAGAGAAACTGTGCTTAAGTTCTCCCTGAAACTTTAAGGACACAAAACCAACAGGATTATTAATTTCCTAAAAATGTCAGTTTATGAAAATAACTATATTTTCTGAGTTTACCTTTATTATTCTCACCATTGAAAATGCAGGTGGTTCAACTTATCATTTCAGGTCTTGAATAAGGGGGGGCACTTGGGTGGCATAATCCATTGGGTCTCCAACTCTCAATTTCAGCTCAGACTATACTCTCAGTGTTGTGAGATCAACCCTGTGTTAGGATATGCACTGAGTGGGGAGTTTGCTTATCTCTCCCTCTGCCCCCATCTCACATGCTTTCCTTTCCCTATCTCTCAAATAAATAAATAAATAAATCTTAAAAAATGTAGGGGTGCCTGGGTGGCTCAGTTGGTTGGACATCTGCCTTGGCGCAGGTCGTGATCCCAGGAGCCTGGGATGGAGCCCTGCATTAGGCTCCCTGCTGATTGGAGAGTCTGCTTCTCTCTTTTTATCTTCCTCTGCCTCTCTCCCTGCTTGTGCTCATATGCACTCACTCTCTCAAATAAATAAATGGAATCTTAACAACAACAAAAAAATACATACATACATATATATGAAATAAAATCTTGGGTAAAGAGAGAAATTTCTGTTTTGGAAAAGAGAAAAAAAATGTTTACCAATAAAAAAAAATATGATTTTTTTTTCTCATTTGCAACTAGGTTTATAGCCCTGTCAGTAAATTCTGATCACTTATTTGGATTTTCCAAGATATGTCTTCAGAGACAAAATGTGTACCCTTTTCATTCCTTGATGCTTTGTGCTTACTAAAATGCATAACATTTGGAGACCACCTGGACCATCAGGTAGAAGGCATGTATTTGTGGTCAGGGAGTAAACAGTGGGAATGATTGCTTAACTCTCGAATGGTTATGTTTGGATTTCACTTATATGTGAGAGAAATAAGTTTCTCTTATTTTTTTTTTTTCAGGGGTTGTTGTTGTTGTTTTGGTCAATTGCATTCAAACCTGTATTTCTGCCTGATGCAAAGTTTTTCACCCTTTATCCTATTTTTTCAAATCTTATCTTTTTTTCTATTACTAAAGTCCAGCCAGATTAGATGTTCAGCATTCCTTTAGTAAGCATTATGCCTTTTCAGGTTTGACCTTTTGCTCAATCTACTCTTTCTGCATGACACAAGATATTCCCTGGTCTGTCTGTCTGGAATTCCTAAACACATTTCAGCTTTCTTACATCACAGTGGAGTGATCATTCTGTAAATTCCTATATTATCATTCTATGGAATTTTTCATAGATAATAAGCTTCTTGAGGGATGGAATCAGTTTATTGCAACAAATAACAGTGAGCACCTGTTAAATGTCAGGCATTAAGATAGAGATGATTGAAGTAAGAGACAATAGAGACTGTCTTTGCCCACAAGAGAAGGTATTTTTACAAATACATTTTTTCAAAAACTAAAACATTAACACAGTATAATGAAAAACACTTTGTAGAATTACAAATGAAAAAGTAATCAATTCTTCTGAGGATGGATGGGAAGGAAGTCCCAAATGATTTTTCTGAGCAGATGATATTTGGGCTGACCTCAAAGGATCAATATGCATTTATTTAGGAGGCAATGTAGAGGAAACTGTATGATGAAGGTGAAAAAAAGCTCTGCACCTTGAGAGAGATCTGGATATCCAGCAGGTAACAGGTGTTGATTTTGTGAAGAAGAGTGTTGGAAGAAATAAATGCTGCTCTTCATTTGAAAAGAAAGAACTGAAAATGAATGTGAGCATGGGACAAAGAAACAAGTGCTTAACATTTATATACTTTTGTGGGGTTTTTTCATAAAAAAGGAAATATCTGAAGAAGATAAATAGATTAAATGGGGGCAATTAATGTGGTCAGACTATCCAAAGTGGCAACACATGAAACTGAGAAAATTGGAAATGGGTCACCATAAAAGATTATGAATGAATCGTAAAGAAGAAGAGACTGATTTGGCTAGCCTCTGGAGGGGGAGGGTTGTTGTTGGTGGTGGTTGTTTATAGATTTGGACCTATACTAAGTTTCTAAGAGAAAGTTGCTATAAGAATGTGGACTGGGAAATTAAGGTAAAGATTTAGAAGAGCAGTTGTGGAAAATTGGAAAGAGAAGAAAAGGAGTGGGGTAGGACAGAGGGGGATAGTGTGAGTATGTAGTTAAAGTGAAAGGCCAAAATATTCACACCTAGATTAGGAAGGAGACCAGGAGCTAGACTAATGGACTGAGGAAATAAGTAGTAGTGAAGAAACTAGAAATTTATTTAGATTGGATTTGGTGGGATTATCATACTTCTTTGCTTCTATCATACTTCTAATGCCTTCTATTAAGTGAGTTGTGATAAATGCTTATTGCATTAATATACTGTCATTCATGCTAAATTACCTTGTTTTTCTTATATTTTCATTTAAACTTTGTGAGTTCTTAGGGAAAAAGTAACAGGAAACAAGTTCTTCTCTAAAAGAGCTATGGGATATGGTGGCATAGGACAAATTTATCTCCATTTGTGGGTGTTCAGTAGAACCTCATGGGCTGAATTTAGTCAAAGTAACCTTCACTCTAGCTTTCTAAGAGGGTTGATAGGATTGACTATATCTCTTATTTAGCCTTTTTTATATATTTTTTTTCACTTACTTTGTGGACAAAGATGAGGTATATAGAGGAATATATAGATACAGCAAAGTGTAGTCTAAGTTGAGCATTAGGTAAACAGCCCAGAGGCTCAAAGCTTTGTCACAATATGCGAGGCTTCCTGATATCACAGTATTGCTTCTTATTAGAAAAGATCTAGCGTTTATAGAAAGTGCCATTTAACAGACTGTAGCTCAGAGGGGAAAAAAAGCAATATTCCGGTAGGCTGCTTTTTGAAGCAATAAACACCTTTTATGTCATTTAATAATGGCTTGGATAGGTTTGAAGAACTATGTGTCAAGTATTCTGAAAACAAGGAATATAAGTTTGGTGAACTCTTTCAGTAATTTGAATCTTAAATCAACCAGCCACTGTGTCTTAAAGCAGCTTATTTTTTTCATTTAAGCTTGTGGGTAGAGTAGGGATAAAATTCTCAGGCCTATTGTTATTTCATTTATAGTTGATATGCATGATTAATATACATGACTGTTTTCTCCTTTTTATGGCATGTAGCAAACCAGTATATGGTTTTAAGGGGAAAAAGAGGCTTATGTTTTCCATGTTTATAATAGACAAAACAAGCCATTTATAAATAAAACAGATCATAACCCCCACTGAGCTCTAGGCCAAAGACTAGTAATTTTTGTTTGGGTCACAAATGGTTGAACAGTTTAGTGTTTTCTTTCTTTTTTTTTTTTTCTTTTTTTCAGTTTACTGTTTAGAATATATGATTTAATGATCAATCTATGAACTATGGTCCAATAGAAATTTCTTTTTAAATTTGGGGTGTTTTGTTTGATTCTCATATTTGATTATTTTGAGGAATTTTTTTCTGCTAAACTGCTTCCAGATTGGAAGTTAAAAATTTCCAATGATTTTAAGTCGTTGCATAATAAATAGGCTATTTCCTCCCTCACTATCTCAGCCTACTTTCATTTTCTTCATATTTCTTTACACATTTTTGTAATTTTGTTCATGATATAGGTTACCTCCCGAGAAATCCTAAGTATATAAATCAAGCTTCATGCAATGGTAATGTCATACATCAATCATTTCATAGGCTATACCCATATTATTACTATATTTTGCATTCAAATAAACTAATTTTATTCAAAAATATTCACGCTGGTCTTTAAATTCAGGCTAGAAGTCTAGCTGCACGAGATTGTTATTAGTTTCTGGGTTAACTGCTGTCACCAGGAATGCTGAGATATCACTTAGCCCATAATCTCATTGGATTGAGTTGAGCACAAAAACAAAAACAACTTAGAGTAGAAAATAAGTGGATGAAATTTTGTTTTATTATGAAGATATATTATATATGAAGATTATCTCTATATAGATATATTTGGAATGGCCTTTTAAAAAAGATTTTATTTATTTGACAGAGAGAGAGAGAGAGAGCACAAGCAGGGGGAAGCGGCAAGCAGAGGAGGAGGAAGAAGCAGGCTCCCTGCTGAGCAAGAAGCCTGATATGGGACTTAGTCCCATGACCCTAGGATCATGGCCTGAGCTAAAGGCAGACGCTTAACTGACTGAGCCACCCAGGTGCACCTGGAATGGCCTTTTAACAAAATAGGGTAATGATTAATACTTCATCTCATCTCCTTTGTTACAACATTAGCCAGAGATAATTCATTTAGTATTTGTGTGGAAAGATTAAATAATTTATGTATAGTTCTTGACTTTGGTTCTTTTTTCCTTTTCTGTTTGTTTTTTTTGTTTGTTTGTTTGTTTTGTTTTTCTTCTGTCAAACTAACATTGAAAAACTAAATGAGTAAGACTCTGATCTGATGGCAACTAAATTAAGAATAGATGAGTTATGAGTTACAATAGATGAGTTATACTAAGCAAAACCTCTATATCTCTCTATTAAGAATATGTGAATCTGATACTAATAAGGCAAGGTAGAGTGTATGTGTTTTTGTTTTTTCAAACACAACTGATTAAAACATTTTGAAGTATACTGCGTCTATATTTGTTTAGGGCTCAGAAAGATTTTGAAAGGTTATCTGATACATTGTTGAGATACATCTCAACTACCACACAGTGTCCTGTATAAGAGTTCTGTGGGTTCTAGAATGAAATATCCTAGATTTGAATCTCAGTTCTATTACTCAATTGTGGGCCTGAATAATTATTTAATGTTTCCAGATCCATCTTATAGAGAAGTTGTGAATATTATGTCAAATATTTCATTTAAACTGGCTTCCAGAGTAAATTAATTTTTTGTTGGGGTAACATCTCTTGTGTAAATGCCTTGTAAAAGTAGGTTCCCTAGGGGGGCGTGAGTGGCTCAGTCATTAAGCATCTGCCTTCAGCTCAGGTCATGATCCCAGCATCCTGGGATGGAGCCCCACATTGGGCTTCTTCCTCAGAAGGGAACCTGCTTCTCCCTCTCCCTCTGCCTGCTGCTCCCCCTACTGTGCACTCTCTCTCTCTCTGTCAAATAAATAAATAAAATCTTTAAAAAAGAAAATAGATTCCCTAATACCACTCTTTATTTCCTCAAGCTAAAATTCCATGTGTTATCTAGTCTTAATTATTTCTACACAGTTTGGGTCAGTATCTTTCATATGTCAAATTAAAACAAAAAATTATATATACTTATTTTCTCATCTTTCTCAATGA
This sequence comes from Mustela nigripes, assembly GCF_022355385.1. Classification (NCBI taxonomy): domain Eukaryota; kingdom Metazoa; phylum Chordata; class Mammalia; order Carnivora; family Mustelidae; genus Mustela; species Mustela nigripes. The sequence continues at coordinate 76,100,157 of NC_081569.1, forward strand.
AAATTACCACTATTACTTACATTGTCGTTTTTACTATTGTACTTCTACTTTACTATTCTATTTCTGACCCTCTTATGAAACTTGACTTAGTGTGATTTTTAATTAGGGAACTTACTTAATTGAAATATTTTGACCCTAAACAGCAGTAAAACAGAAAGAAAAGAAGGTCTCCATACCCATATTTAACAGGGTAGGTGATTTAGACTAACTGCCCCATCAAAACAAGTGACAAATTTGAGTAAAATAATTTAAGATACGTTTTGAAAGCATTGAGGTACTGAGAGAATGTCAGCGATTACAAGACAATAATCTAAAAGAAAGCTATAACTAAGATAGGTAAGTGGACCAATGGAGATTTAATGAATCTAATGAAACTGAAGTTAGCATTTGATTGCCTTTCAGGACAAAAATGAGAGGGATCAATGCTTAGGGCCAGAAAAACACTATTAGGCAACACTTTATCAATGAAACAGGAGATCTAAAAGGATGTATTTTCAGCCCAGGGATGAAACAAAATATACCTGCCTCCTCAGAGAGAAATAAAATATAAAAGCCATAGAAATTATAACCATAGTTCTAGTAATTTACAAATATGTAGTCAAAATTAGTATTATCTGAACATATTCAAAACCCTTATACCAAAAATTTGGTTTAAGATGTTCCCAGACTCATGGTACTCCGAGGTCTGTGGCAGAAAGAACCCAAATCATCTCTAGAGGAATACAGTTCATCCTTGTTCTTAATTTGCATGAATACATTCTTGGGGAAAATGATAAAATCATAGGAGAAAAAACAATACATGGCAACAAGTTACAATGAGTTGAAAATTAGTGGGGAAAAAACCAAAAAACAAAACAAAACAAAAAACAGTAGAATCAGGCTTATAAATCTTCAAATTCTGAAATAATCAGATTATAAGCTAACAATAGTATATTTAAAAAGATAAAAAAAGAGGTTTGAATATATTTATAGAAAAATAAATCTTTAAAATAAGACCTGAAAATATAACAGTGGAAATTGAAAACCCGATGTACACATTTAAGTGCATACAGACACAGACAAAGAGAGAATTAGTGAATTGGAAGAAAGGTAAGAAGAAATTAAAAATACATAAAAGCAAAGGTCAGAAAGAAATATGAGAAAGCATAAGAAGCATGGAAGATAGAGTGAAAGGTTTAATCAGTTATACAGAAAGAGAAGGCAGTGAAAATGGGGCAGTAAGTAATACTTGATTACATATTTCCTGAAATTGTCCCAGAACTTGATGAAAGTCACTGAATAGATCTAGTCCATAGGATCTCAAGCAAGGGAAATAAAAAGAAATTCACACCTAGATGTATTGTCATAAAAACTACAGGTATAAAACAATAGGGCAGGGGTTACAAATTAGTTGTAAAGGAGTGACAGCTAATCTCTCAACAATCATGAAAGCTAGAAGACAGTGAAATAATTTCTTCAGTGTCCTGACAGAATATAATTATAAATGTGTTTTCTATATCCACCCAAAATATCTTAAACAAGGGAAAAATAATCAGCTCCTCCTACTCCAAAAACAAACAAAACAAAAAATAGACAGCTGTTTTCTTGTCTAATTAATTTAATCTATACTTCTGATAGGTGCATATTTTTTAGTATAAAAGGATTTAAAATCTACCTGATTTAGATGCTGATATCACTCAAAGATGTGGATGTCTCTCTTTCATCATAGAGATTAGTGGGACATAATCACAGTCATTATAGGTTGAATTCATTAATATTCTCCTAAAGGAAAATATGGTTCTAGAGCAGAATTGAAAAGATTCACTACTTTTCATGACACCTCTATATCCCCATGGAGTGTTTCTCTGGTTCTTGTGGTTGGTTAGATAAGCTATTTTAGGAATTGTGACAATGGAATAAAGGTCATATACTCATCCCTAGGATAGTATAGGCCAGTAAATTAAATGCTTTTTCATGGTCATAGACCACTCAGTGACCCATAACATGTTTGAGAGTAAGGATCAAAGTGTAAATAAATCAGAATGAACATGTAACCACCATAAAAAAAAATCTCCTTTAAAGGGCTTATCCTGCTGACTGTAAAGAATCATTCATAATTCCTTAGATCAAGGGACTATGTAGAAAAGCCAGCACAATATACTTTAGAAGACTGATGTTAAACCCATAGGACTTTGGATACATTTATCCTCAGTTTTCCCATTCAGCAATCCAAAATGAACTATCATAAATAGAAAATGTCCTGTAAGACCTTCAGATTCTCTCAGATAGGTACTTTTAGTGCTTTACAAAGTATTAAACTCATCTTACAGAGTTTGAAAGTACATCAAATACAGTAATGAGGAAAGGGGGGAAATCTATGAGTTTCAGAGATTTCCTCTGAGACTTGTAAAATATGCATTAGAAGTGAGCAATTTAAGCACCATGAATTTTATTACCAACCCAAAAGTTATCCTGGGCCTTATATTTTAGCTGATTTACATTTGTGCTGTCTTCAGGGGACAATAATGAGTTCAGTCTTGTATCCGAGTCCAGGTTGCATGGGGCATGCAGGAAAAGTTGCTTAGTTAAAGTAATATAAGCAGAACTCTACATTATTATTTTATAATTTGCTCTCTACTTCTAAAGAAAAATAGCCAAATGTAATATTTTATGAAATTTTACCCAAGGTTATGTTTTCCTGTTAATTTTTCTTAATCTTTAATTCTGGTTTATGATTCCTAGACTTTCATTATAATTATTTTTCCCATTTTTTATTTTTCCACATAATCAAAAAAAAAAGCCTAATGCAAACTTTTACCAATTCATTTTTATTTTTTCTATCTACCCATCTATCTATCATCTGTCATCATCTACCTTGAGACTGCACCTATTGTTACTATCATTGTTTAAAGAAAAGAATGTATAAAACATGCTCATTGGCATTATATAGTGAAGAGTTTAAATTAGTTTCTTAGTGGATGGATGATACATATTTTAATATACTTCCACTTATTTCTGGGAAGTACATCAAGCAAAACAAGAAGGTCAATATGATACAAAGTAAAACAGCCCCAAATTTCCATGCTCTTGTTATCTCAGTGATCAGTAGCGTATATTCCAATCACATACAAAACAAAAACAAAAACAAAAAAACAAAAGCTCTGCAAACCTGGGTTTGTTTTCTTATAAAAACAGAAACTATGAATACTGTCAGTGTTATATAGTGCCTCCAGTTTGTTCAACTGTTTCTTTTTTCTTATTCAACCATCTTAGATTATTAACTTAATTTTTTGATTATTAGCTTAATGTTGTGAGTCACCCTGATGTGTCTCCAACTAATTTTAGAATCCCAACTAAAATCTTTCTCAATATATTGTCTTGGCTTTTCATAAATACTTATGTAATATTATTCTAAATATATGATGGGTAAGCCAGAGGATGGATCTGAAAGAAATCATACAAATATTGATAGCATTGCAGAAGCGATCACTAAGCAAATAATCTATTGTTAGTACTGGTTTTCTTTTTTCTAGTAAGTTTATAAGTTTTGGTTCAACTGTTTTGAATTTCATTTATGATGATTAGAAACAACACATAGAATCTATAGGCTTTAAAATTCAATCTGCCTAAAACCTGTATCTTTTGGGATACACCCTTCAATTTGATTTTCCAACTGATTTGTTAATGTTCTCAAAACCAATATTTATGATTCTCCAAAGATTATCAAGAATAGTGTCCTTATAATCCTGAAAAATTATTAGAAATGATGTGTACAATGACTTAATGAAATCTCCCCTATAGCTGATGATCAACATTAAAATGTTAATGTTAGGGGCACCTGGGTGGCTCAGTGAGTTAAGCCGCTGCCTTTGGCTCAGGTCATGATCTCGGGGTCCTGGGATCGAGTCCCGCATCGGGCTCTCTGCTCAGCAGAGAGCCTGCTTCCTCCTCTCTCTCTTCTCTCTGCCTGCCTCTCTGCCTACTTGTGATTTCTCTCTGTCAAATAAATAAATAAAAATCTTAAAAAAAAATGTTAATGTTAGTTGAATGCTTACCATATGCCAAATATTCTAGAAAGCACTTTATATGCATTATCTCATTTAGTATAATCATCCCAATAATACCATTAATATCTCCTTTGTACTAATAAGAAAATACTATTTAAATATTACATCGGCTACTTGTGCTGGAGACCGAATTTGACTTTGTCTGATTTCAGAATTTATGTTCTTATACTACATAGTATTTTTTCTTTCAAGAGGCTGCTTAATATCCTAGAATGGATTTGAGTATTTGATCTGAGTAGGACAATGTGGGATTTTAAGGTCATTTAATAGCAAGTTGAACTGTTATTTCTCAAGTTGTATTTTTTTCTCCTCTGAAATTATAAAATGCTCACCCCATCTTGAGTCACATCTTGGGTTGGTTTCTTAGCAGTTGTCAGCATCTTTGCCACATGGTTGGAGGCCAGATATCAGTTTGTCACCATATAATGTATTCTCCCTATCTGGTTGGGAGCATAGAGCAGGTGCTTGGAAATCTTGCTGTCATCCATTCTCCACACATGACTGGTCCATGTTCAGCTGAATTATGGTGAATATAACTTGAGAACTGCTGTAGTGGCTGCACTCCAAGACCTGACTATAATCTTGCCTACAATTTGATATTCAGCAGAGCACCTAGATGAAATTTTTAAAACCACTCAGAAATGCTTATATCACCTTTAAGGCTTATTATCTTATGGTAGCTATAGTAGTGTTGTTCTGAAGGAATTTAGCTTGACCTTGAGATTGGAACAGAGTTGAAATAGCTATTTGATGGTTTGCTATTAAACAGTGTACTTTTTACATTAATTTCTGTTATTTTTAATCTGCTGAGTTATAATTGGGAAACTTAGAAATTGACAACGAAAGTTTATGTAAACAGACTTTTGGAGACCATTTTCATTAATTCAGAGTATTTATATTAAAACCTTAAAGGGTAAAAATTTGCCTTCATTTATCATATTTTTTCAACTTTTTAAAATTAACATATACTGTATTATTTGCCCTAGGGATACAGGTCTGTGAATCATCAGGCTTATACATTTCACAGCACTCACTATAATACGTACCCTCCCCAATGTCCATAACCCAGACTATATTTGGCATATGTTTTAAACAAAAATTAAGACGTAAAAGTATTACAAATTAGAGAAGTCCTAGTCACTCTGGAAAATAATCCCTTTTAAAATTTCTCTAAAATTGCATGTGAACACCTAATAAATGACTTGATTGAGATATATTTCTTACAACTTTCCCTTATCAAATACTGAGTATACATAGCAGATATATTTGGGATCTGGAAACTTCATACTCAGGTATACATTTTTAGATGCGTAGCAAACCTCCAGATGTTGGTGGACTTTGAATATATTTTAGATGCAATGTGCTTTGAAGCAAAATACATTATTTGAAGAAAGCAACCTTAAGTTATAGAAGAGGGAAGCATTTTTTGTTGTTGTTTCCAAAGCTCAGGTTTGAATTTTCTTCTCTTCATTTATTTCCCAGCAGGTGTCTCTATATAGCAACTTTACTCAGAACAAGATGTCAACTAATTGTACAATAAATAAATAAATAAATAAATAATAATAAAGCAACTAGAGAAATGAACTGTCTATGGAGTATATCAATGTTAACGGTATGGAGTCAAGTACTTTAAAGATATGTGCTATCCATAAGTAGTTAGATAGAGTATTTTAGTTTGTTTATTGATTTTATTTGTTTAAGCAACTTTTTCAAAAGAAACCTAAAAAAAGCATTTGAAGCACTTATACTATTTATAATCTAAATGCAAACACAGACCTTTTCTAACAGGCTATTAATTTACATTTTGGGATCTTGATCTGATAACTTCTTCATCGTTGTGGATGAAACATAAAAGAAAAATCTCTGCCATGACCCTAAACAGCAATTTAAAATTAGTAGTGGGCAGTAGCAGGATTAAAAAGTGGAAAGAAAATATAAAATAATTTTATACAAAGATGTAATTTATCCAGTTTTTCTTGATCAGTGGATTACAAAAGTCACTTTGTTCTATTTAAAATGATATGTAAAGTGTTGAACATTTTTAGTGCTTAATAGTCAATATGTAAGCTTTAAAAAAAAAAAAGATATTATTTATTTATTTGACCGAGATCACAAGTAGGCAGAGAGGCAGGCAGAGAGAGAGAGGGAGAAGCAGGCTCCCTGCTGAGCAGAGATTTCCTGATGTGGGACTCAATCCCAGGACCCTGGGATTGTGACCTGAGCCCGAAGGCAGAGGCCTTAACCCACTGAGCCACCCAGGCGCCCCTATATGTAAGCTTTTTAACCAAACAAAATTTATGCTTTGATGGATCTCAGTTGAATTTCTACCCTAATTAGGGTGTAATCAGGAATTTCTACTTTGCTAAAGGGAATTAGGTGCTTTCCTGCCTTTTTATTATAATGGCAGATTCAATGCACCACAATTCTGAAGTGAATAATGAAATCAATAAATACTCAAAATTCTAAGCAATATTAATTAAATAGTTTTTAAGCTTTAAAGTTTTAGCATGTAGGGTTTCTTTTTCACAGGAAATAAAAATGTACCTAGTTTAAAAATGTTTGAAAGCTATAAATATATAACATGTTATGTTAAAACATGAATATAATGTATTAATTTCATTAAAAAGTTTAAAATGGATAAAATCCTGACTGATTTTATATCAGGGACATTATATACTATACTTTTATACTACAGTTTTATGTTTATTGGAGTCTTCAGTACATAAGTAGAAATTTTAATACCTTAGAACCAAGTAATAACAAAAATACAAGAGTGTATTGGACAGTTAGAAGTTATGGAATAATTACACTCATTTAGGCCCCAGTTTTCCTTTCAATCTGATGTTACTATTTCTTTTATCCTTAGTGATTGAAAAAATATATATGTTGATTTGTAAGGCCACTAAAGAGATTTTGCAGGCTGCCCCTGTACTTTCTGAAAGAGATAAACTTTTCTAAATCATTCTACTTAAATAATCTACTTAGGCACTCTTTTTGGAAATTAACATATAATATCTTTTGGTTTAATATGATGGACTGAAAATCCATTTGCTGCTCTTTTCTCCCAAAACTTCTTTTGAATGATGAAAACATAATTACAAAAACAAATTAGTAATGATAAACAAGGAAGGGAGAAGTGAAAAGACTGGAAAATTTGAGAATTCCCAGGACAAAAAGGACACTGAATACAAGTTTTTGTTTTGTTTTGTTTTTAATCAGACTAGATAAGCTATATCCCAAGAATGAACATGGTTCTGTCCAAGGGAAGCAAGGAGAAGCTCCGGGTTCTAAGTCAGCAAATTCAAAGGAGTGAGTCATAAAGTCACATAAATGGAGTCCATGAGAGAGAGTTTCATTTATCTTGTTCATTGCTGTAACTCTAACATCTAGAATTGTGCTTGACACATAAAATCATTTAATACTTCATGAAGAATTTTACTTCTGGGAGGGTAGGGAGAGCCATATTCCTTTTATAGCTCTTTTGTTCTCATGATAGCTAATCAAGATACAGAGCTGTATAACCTCAACTCTGTTTTCATTCTCAGGCTCCATTTTTACCTCTGGGAATCTTACCAAGACATAGGATGAATGGTGTGCTATAGTTGGCCTCTATTGCCTCTTGCGAACCACTTGTTAATTTGGGGGGGAATTTTTTAGGAAGATTTTTAAAATGCGGCCAGTTGTTAATTCTATAATACAAACTACACTTAAGTAATTTCTAATAAAAACAGAACCAATAAATACTCAAAATTCATTACTTCCTAATTATTTTGCTACATTTTATATTATTTATGCTTTTGAGGTTATTTACATCTATCTGCATGGTGAAAAACTTATATAATGGTGTAGCACTGGGCACTTTTTTCCTAATTCTGTGTTCGTGCTAGAAATTGGTTATAGTAAGAATATTATCACCATGGAATACAACAGATGCTTCAAAAAAGAGCTTTTATACCCCCTGGGAGACCTAATTTTTACATATTTACCATCATATCACTATATAAAGTCAACTTTTTTTAAAAAATGAGATTTATTTCTCAGGCTTTGATCAGAGGATAAACACAATTGTTACTAAAAATTTTTATTGGGGCTCAGTCAGTTAAGCATGTGCCTTTGGCTCAGGTCATCATTCCAGAATCCTGGGATTGAATCCCACGTGGAACTCCCTGCTTGGCAGGAAGCCTGCTTCTCCCTCTCCTACTCCACCTGCTTGTGTTCCCTCTCTTGCTATGTCTCTCTCTGTCAAATAAATAATCTTTTTAAAAAATTATTTTGATACAATGGAGACTTACAATGGAGAGAATGATAGAACAAATAAGCCATGTGCTCTCTTTATCTCAATTCACCAACTGTTAATATTTTGTCCCAGTTGCTTTAATTTGCTCTCTCTACATATGCATTTCACAAATCCTACCCTTTCCTACCCCCTGCTGAACCATATAAAAAATAAGTTGCTGACATATGATGGATATTCACTTTACATAACCACCAAAACCAAGAAGTTTAGCCTGTTACAAACCAAGAAATATAGCCCTGGTATAACAGCTTTATCTTACTCATTCTATACCTACTCTCAAATGATGTCAAAATGTCTTTTGTAGCTCTGATATAGAACCTGGTACACCTGCTACATCTGGTAATCATGTCTCTTTCATCTACTTTAATCTAAATCAGAACCTATCTTTTTATGCCTCTGTCTTTGGTATTTTATAATACTCATCTTTTTAAAGAGCCTAGGCTAGTGTCATGTTGAATTTCCTAGTATCTGAATTTGTTTGATTGTTTTTTCCTGATTAGGTAGTAACAGTCTCTTTCACATACATGATATCAGGAGGCATGTAATGTGAGTTTGTCCTACCATATGTTAAGTTTATTTGCTTAGTTAAGGTGCTAACCACAATGCTATCCTTTGTGAAGGTGAATTTCCCCTAAATGAATGAAGGAATATTTTGAGGTTGTCTAAATCTGTTTCCATAACTTTTAACACAGTACTTTTAACATTTATTACTGGTCTTTGTCTAAATCAATATTATTATTGTGAATACTGATAAAAATAGTATTAAATCTTATTTAATGGTTCAGAATTCTTAAAAAATTATTTTACAAAGCACACATAACACAGTGATAATCATAATAACAATGAAGAATGAAAACTGTATAAATCATAACAATAATAATAACAAACATTTGACTTAGGTAAATGGAAAAATGATACAGTTCTGATTACCTCATTTTTCATAGAAAGGAGTCATTTAAATCAAAGATTGCTTTCAAGATTATTGTGAGGCATTATCTAACGTCATATAGGCAAGATTTCTCAACAGCAGCACTACTGATTCTTTCAGATTGGATGATTCTTTGTCATCAGGGACTGTTCTATGTAGTATGCTTAACAGCATCTCATCTCTACCCATTAGATGCCAGTAGCAACCCCAAGTTGTTACATCCAAAAATGTCTCCGGATTTGCCAAATGTTCCCTGGGGGACAAAATTGCCCTTGTTCAGAACCACTGCATTTTATGATATAAATATGTCTACCAACTCAAAATATCAAAAAAGGAGTGATGAGAGGCAGAAAGTATTTTAACTGCATTATATCTTTTGTTACAGTGCAAAATCCTTATATAGCTGCCCAATTATGATAAATTAATAGAGTTATATCATTTAGATTTATAATAAAGATAAAGAAAATTACTAAAATGTAAATTTTCTCATTTCACTTCTGCAGAGAGGACAGGAGAGAGAGGATTATATTTCCTTGATGTTCAATTTTTCTTTCTGTTTAAGGTTTTTCTTCACATGAGGATATATCATGACTTTAGTGAGCTAAAACTAGAATGGGTGTGAATATACAAATAAATGAATAAATTTCAGAGAAAATAGACAGTTCCTAAGCAAATGGCAAGGAAATTAATTCTGTCTCTCCCTTCTTACACGTATTTTCCTAATTATAGTGATTCTTCCTCTTGTCTTCTCTTCCAGCCTGAAGCCCTCTGGCTCCACAATGCCCTTTTAAAATATCTGGTGCTAAGAAAACATTATTTACTCTGAGCTACAGCCCTTTTATCATGCTGTACCCTCACTCTCTTTTACTTCCCTACACTGGGATAGGAATATTAAAGATTTGTGGGAAAGGAGGGAAGGGATCTTGTTCTTTTGTATTTGTCACTAAGTATCTGATTTTTCAAACTTCAATAAAACACTTACATTTCCAGATGCCTGAGAGCTTGTCTTAAAATAAGTGCGATTGATTAGGTGATTCAATTCTTCTGCAGCTCTAAAATTTCAAATTTCTTGGAAAAAATTAATTAACCTTTTTTTATACCTACAATCTATTGTTATACTTGAGTGAATGATAAAAATACTATTTTTGCAGAAAACAAATTCTGAATAATAATTTTAGTGCTTTAAGATTAAATTTTGGGGGGGTTAATCCATTAAAATAATATTTATATATGTGCTGATACATATATTTATGTATTGAAAGGCATTAAATAATGGTTCCTTAGATACATTTATTGCATTTGAATGAGAAGATTTATACGTTAGTTTTCAAAGAGTATATCCCATTAAAATTTTTTTTTTCCTCTATACTAATTCTTGTTTCTGACAAATGTTTGGCTCTGTTGCTTGACTTGAGACATGAAAATATACCTAGAACATTTTTCTGAAAGTCATCTAAAAAGATGAAAATTTTCCTCTCAGGAAGGCATTTGGACTTTTTCATGACACTACATGGATGACAAATAAGCACATTAATAAGATACTGAAAATCAGCAGTCATTGGGGAAATACAAATTAAAACCAAGAGGTACCATTATATACCTATTAGGATGGCTAGAACAATACCAATGGCTTGCAAGGATACAGAGCAACTGGAACTCTCATCCATTGCTGGTAAGAATAAAAATCATACAACCATTTTAGAAAAACAGTTTGAAAGATTCTTATAAAGTTAAACATGAGCTTATCATATGACTTAGTAATTTTACTCCTACACATTTACCTGAGAGAAAAGAAAACTTCTGATTGCACATTAAAACCTGTAAATAAATTTTTATAATGGTCTTATGAGTGTCAAAAATAGGGAAACCTGAGTGTACCTCAGCTGGTGAATAGATACATAAATTGTGATAGATCTGCACAATGGAATATTACTCAGCAACAAAAAAAGAACAAACTAGTGATATACACAACAACATGGATGAATCTCAAATGCATATGCTAAGTTAGAAACCAGAAACCAGATAGAAAAAGTAACATACAGGATGTTTTTATCTATAAGGGATTCTGGAAAAGTTTGCCATGAGCTAAGGTCATAGGAGGGGTTGACTATAAAGGGCAGCAAAAGGAATTTCTTGGGGTGATGAAATTGTCTTGCATCTTAATTGTGCTCATGGTTATATGACTGTAAGCATTTATCAAAATGTATAAGACTGTACATCAAAAAGTGAAGTTGATTTCATGTAAATTTAGAAATTGACTAAAATAGTAACAATTACAAGAAAATAAAAGCCTGGATGAGAAATTATGAAAAAAAGTGAGTGACACAGAGAAAGGAAGTAACTTGGGGTGCCTGGGTAGCTCACGTGGTTGAGTGTCCAACTCTTGATTTTGGCCAAGATCATGATTTCAGGGTCCTGAACTGAGCCCCACATCAGGCTCCCTACTCCATGGGGAGTCTGCTGGAGATTTTCTCTCGCTTCCCACTTGTGCTCCCTCTCTTACTCTAAAATAATAAATAAACACATCTCTTTTAAAAACGGAAGTAACTTAATGCCTAATTTCAAATTATCTATTAGAAGGTCAAATCTTAGCTTCGGTGTTCTCTCCTCAAAAATACTTCCCTGATATGGTTTGGGGAGGAATCAAGATGGCGGAGAAGTAGTAGGCTGAGACTACTTCAGATAGCAGGAGATCAGCTAGATAGCTTATCTAAAGATTTCAAACACTTACAAATCCAACGGGAGATTGAAGAGAAGAAGAACAGCAATTCTAGAAACAGAAAATCAACCACTTTCTGAAAGGTAGGACTGGCGGAGAAGTGAATCCAAGGTGATGGGAAGATAGACCCTGGGGGGAGGGGCTGGCTCCCAGCAAGCGGAGGAGCAACAGGGCACAAAATCAGGACTTTTAAAAGTCTATTCTGCTGAGGGACATCGCTCCAGAGGCTAAACCAGGGTGAAGCCCACGCATGGTCAGCATGGCCTCAGGTCCCGCAGGGTCACAGAAGGATCAGGGGTGCCTGAGTGTTGCAGAGCTTACATGTATTAGAATGGGGAAGCCGGCTACAGAGACAGAGCTGAGGAGTAAGCTCCCAGCTCGGGATTACCTTGAACTGGTCGCAGGCGTGGTGAGCTCAGAGCGCGGCCAGAGGCCAGGCAGATGGGAGTAATTGAGCGCTGTTCTCTGATGGCACACTGAGGAGCAGGGCCACGGGCTCTCAGGCCCTCCGGGCCAGAGACCGGGAGGCCGCCAATTTCATTCCCGTCCTCCTGAACACTACGGAAAGCGCTCAGGGAACAAACGCTCCCGAAAGCAAACCCGAGCGGATTACTCAGCCCGGGCCCTGGTAAGGGCGGAGCAATTCCACCTGGAGTAAAGACACTTGAGAATCACTACACCAGGCCCCTCCCACAGAAGATCAACAAGAAATCCAGCCAGGACCAAGTTCAACTACCGAGGAGTGCAGTTTCAATACCAAGGAGAGCAGCAGAATTCCAGAGGAGAAGAAAGCAAAGCATAGAACTCATGGCTTTCTTCCCATGATTCTTTAGTCTTACAGTTATTTTAATTTTTTTCTTTTTCAATTTTTTTTTCTCTTCTGCTAAATTTTTTTTTTACCTTTTACCCTTCTCCATTTTAACGTTTTTAAACTAGTTTATCTAATATATATGTTCTCTTTTTTATACTTTTTCTTTATTCGTTTTCTTCTTTTAATTGCTTCTTTTCTTTCTTTCTTTTTTTTTTTTTTTTTTTTTTTCCTTTCTGAACCTCCTTTTATCCTCTTCATACCCCATCACGATTGGGATATCTTCTGTTTTGGTGAAAGCATATTTTTTTAAGGTTGTTGCCACCCTTTTAGTATTTTACTTGCTCCTTCATATACTTATCTGGACAAAATGACAAGGCAGAAAAAGTCACCACAAAAAAACGAGCAAGAGGCAGTACCGAAGGCTAGGGACCTAATCAATACAGACACTGGTAATATGTCAGATCTATAGTTCAGAATGACAATTCTCAAGGTTCTAGCCGGGCTCGAAAAAGGCATGGAAGATATTAGAGAAACCCTCTCAGGAGATATAAAAGCCCTTTCTGGAGAAATAAAAGAATGAAAATCTAATCAAGTTGAAATCGAAACAGCTATTAATGAGGTGCAATCAAAAATGGAGGCTCTCACTGATAGGATAAATGAGGCAGAAGAAAGAATTAGTGATATAGAAGACCAAATGACAGAGAATAAAGAAGCTGAGCAAAAGAGGGACAAATAGCTACTGGACAACGAGGGCAGAATTTGAGAGATGAGTGACACCATCAGACGAAAAAACATTTGAATAATTGGGATTCCAGAAGAAGAAGAAAGAGAGGGGAGCAGAAGGTATATTGGAGAGAATTATTGGAGAGAATATCCCCAATATGGCAAAGGGAACAAGCATCAAACTCCAGGAGGTGCAGAGAACCCCCCTCAAAATCAATAAGAATAGGTCCACAACCCGTCACCTAATACAAGTCTTAGTGACAAAGAGAAAATCCTGAAAGCAGCCCAGAAAAAGAGGTCTGTAAAATACAATGGTAAAAATATTAAATTGGCAGCAGACTTATCCACAGAGACCTGGCAGGCCAGAAAGAGCTGGCATGATATTTTCAGAGCACTAAACGAGAAAAACATGCAGCCAAGAATACTATATCCAGCTAGGCTATCATTGAAAATAGAAGGAGAGATTAAAAGCTTCCAGGACAAACAAAAACTGAAAAAATTTACAAACACCAAACCAGCTCTATAGGAAATATTGAAAGGGGTCCTC
>NC_081569.1:76114327-76115052 GCF_022355385.1 Mustela nigripes
CGCAGCCAAGAATACTATATCCAGCTAGGCTATCATTGAAAATAGAAGGAGAGATTAAAAGCTTCCAGGACAAACAAAAACTGAAAAAATTTACAAACACCAAACCAGCTCTATAGGAAATATTGAAAGGGGTCCTCTAAGCAAAGAGAGAGACTAAAAGTAGTAGATCAAAAGGAACAGAGACAATATACAATAACAGTCACCTTAAAGGCAATACAATGGCACTAAGTTCATATCTCTCAATAGTTACCCTGAATGTTAATGGGATAAATGCCCCAATCAAAAGAAACAGGGTATCCGAATGGATGAAAAGCAAAACCCATCTATATGTTGCCTACAAGAAACTCATTTTAAACCCGAAGACACCTCCACATTTAAAGTGAGGGGGTGGAAAAGAATTTACCATGCTAATGGACATCAGAAGAAAGCAGGAGTGGCAATCCTTAGATCAATCAGATTTTAAGCCAAAGACTATGATAAGAGATGAGGAAGGACACTACATCATACTCAGAGGGGCTGTCCGACAAGAAGATCTAACAATTTTAAATATCTATGCCCCCAACGTGGGAGCAGCCAACTATATAAACCAATTAATAACAAAATCAAAGAAACACATCAACAATAATACAATAATAGTAGGGGACTTTAATACTCTCCTCACTGAAATGGACAGATCAACCAAGCAAAAGATCAACAAGGAAATAAAGGCCTTAAATTACACACTG
>NC_081569.1:76115452-76118267 GCF_022355385.1 Mustela nigripes
ATAGCAGTACAAGCCTTTCTCAAGAAACCAGAAAGGTCTCAGGTACACAACCTAACCCTACAGGAGAAAGAACAAGAAAGAATCAGATCAGAGCTGAAATCAATGAAATAGAAACCAAAAAACAATAGAACAAATCAACGAAACTAGGAACTGGTTCTTTGAAAGAATTAATAAGATTGATAAACCTCTGGCCAGACTTATCAAAAAGAAAAGAGAAAAGACCCAAATAATTAAATCATGAATGAAAGAGGAGAGAGCACATCTAACACCAAAGAAATACAGACAATTATAAGAACATACTATGAGCAACTCTACACCAACAAATTTGACAATCTGGAAGAAATAGATGCATTCCTAGAGACATATAAACTACCGCAATTGAACCAGGAAGAAATAGAAAATGTGAACAGACCCATAACCAGTAAGAAGATTGAAACAGTCATCAAAAATCTCCAAACAAACAAAAGCCCGGGGCCAGACAGCTTCCTGGGGGAATTCTACCAAATTTAAAGAAGAAGTAATTGCTATTCTCCTGAAACTGTTTCAAAAAATAGAAATTGAAGGGAAACTTCCAAACTCATTTTATGAGGCCAGCATCACCTGGATCCCAAAACCAGACAAGGATCCCATCAAAAAAGAGAACTACAGACCAATATCCTTGATGAACACAGTTGCGAAAATTCTCATCAAGATACTAGCCAAAGGCTTCAACAGCACATTAAAAGGATCATTCACCACGACCAAGTGGGATTTATTCCAGGGCTGCATTTTTGGTTCAACATCCGTAAATCAATCAGTGTGATACAACACAATAATAAAAGAAAGAACAAGAGCCATATGATACTCTCAATAGCTGCTGAAAAAGCATTTGACAAAGTACAGCATCCCTTCCTGATCAAAGCTCTTCAAAGTGTAGGGACAGAGGGCACATACCTCAATACTATCAAAGCCATCTATGAAAACCCCACCGCAAATGTCATTCTCAATGGAGAAAAACTGAAAGCTTTTTTGCTAAGGTCAGAAACACGGCAGGGATGTCCATTGTCACCACTGCTATTCAACATACTATTAGAAGTCCTAGCCTCACCAATCAGACAACAAAAGAAAATTAAAGGCATCCAAATCGGCAAAGAAGAAGTCAAACTATCACTCTTCGCAGATGATGTGATACTATATGTGGAAAACACACAAGACTCCACTCCAAAACTGCTAGAACTTGTACAGGAATTCAGTAAAGTGTCAGGATATAAAATCAATGCACAGAAATCAGTTGCATTTCTCTACACCAACAACAAGACAGAAGAAAAAGAAATTAAGGAGTAAATCCCATTTACAATTACACCCAAAACTATAAGATACCTAGGAATAAACCTAGCCAAAGAGGCAAAGAATCTATATTCAGAAAACTATAACGTACTCATGAAAGAAATTGAAGAAGACACAAAGAAATGGAAAAATGTTCCATGCTCCTGGATTGGAAGAATAAATATTGTGAAAATGTCTATGCTACCTAAAGCAATCTACACATTTAATGCAATTCCTATCAAAGTACCATCCATCTTTTTCAAGGAAATGGAACAAATTATCCTAAAATTTATATGGAACCAGAAAAGAACTCGAGTAGCCAAAGGGATATTGAAAAAGAAAGCCAAAGTTGGTGGCATCACAATTCCGGACTTCAAGCTCTATTACAAAGCTGTCATCATCAAGACAGCACGGTACTGGCACAAAAACAGACACATAGATCAATGGAACAGAATAGAGAGCCCAGAAATAGACACTCAACTCTATGGTCACCTAATTCTCGACAAAGCTTGGAAGAATGTCCAATGGAAAAAAGACAGCCTCTTCAATAAACGGTGTTGGAAAACTGGACAGCCACATGCAGAAAAATGAAATTGGACCGTTTCCCTACACCACACATGAAAATAGACTCAAAATGGATGAAAGACCTCAATGTGAGAAAGAAATCCATCAAAATCCTTGAGGAGAACACAGGCAGCAACCTCTTCGACTTCAGCCACAGCAACATATTCCTAGGAACATCGCCAAAGGCAAGGGAGGCAAGGACAAAAATGAACTATTGGGATTTCATCAAGATCAAAAGCTTTTGTAAAGCAAAGGAAACAGTTAACAAAACCAAAAGACAACTGACAGAATGGGAGAAGATATTTGCAAGCAACATATCAGATAAAGGGCTAGTGTCCAAAATCTATAATGAGCTTAGGAAACTCAATACCCAAAGAACAAAGAATCCAATCAAGCAATGGGTAGAGAACATGAACAGACATTTCTGCAAAGAAGACATCCAGATGGCCAACAGACACATGAAAAAGTGCTCCATATCACTCGGCATCAGGGAAATACAAATCAAAAGCATAATGAGATACCACCTCACACCAGTCAGAATGGCTAAAATGAACAAGTCAGGAAATGACAGATGCTGGCGAGGATGCGGAGAGAAGGGAACCCTCCTACACTGTTGGTGGGAATGCAAGCTGGTGCAACCACTCTGGAAGACAGCATGGAGGTTCCTCAAAATGTTGAAAATAGAACTTCCCTATGGCCCAGCAATTGCACTGCTGGGTATTAACCCTAAATTAACACTACAAACGTCGTGATCCTAAGGGGCACATGCACCCGAATGTTTATAGCAGAAATGGTCACAATAGCCAAACTATGGAAAGAACCTAGATGTCCATCAACAGATGAATGGATCAAGAAGATGTGGTATATATACACAATGGAATACTATGCAGTCATCAAAAGAAATGAAATCTTGACATTTGCGACAACATGGATGGAACTAGAGCAT
>NC_081569.1:76118367-76142632 GCF_022355385.1 Mustela nigripes
ATTGGGGGCTTAAGTGGGTAGGAGAAGAATCAATGAAAGAAGATGGGATTGGGAGGGAGACAAACCATAAGTGACTCTTAATCTCACAAAACAAACTGAGGGTTGCTAGACGGATGGGAGTTGGGAGAAGGGGGTGGGATTATGGACATTGCGGAGGGTATGTGCTTTGGTGAGTGCTGTGAAGTGTGTAAACCTGGTGATTCACAGACCTGTACCCCTGGGGTTAAAAATATATGTTTATAAAAAATTAAAAATTAAAAAAAAAAAGATACAAACGTAGTGTTCCAAAGGGGCACGTGCACCCAAATGTTTATAGCAGCAATGTCTACAATAGCCAAACTATGGAAAGAACCTAGATGTCCATCAACAGATGAATGGATTAAGAAGATGTGGCATATATACACAATGGAATACTATGCAGCCATCAAAAGAAATGAATTCTTGCCATTTGCGATGACGTGGATGGAACTAGAGGGTATCATGCTTAGCAAAATAAGTCAATTGGAGAAAGATAACTATCATATGATCTCCCTGATATGAGTTAGTAGAGATGCAACATGGGGGGTTAAGGGGGTAGGAGGAGAATAAATGAAACAAGATGGGAGTGGGAGGGAGACACACCATAAGCGACTCTTAATCTCACAAAACAAACTGAGGGTTGCTTGGGGGAGGGGGGTTAGGAAAAGGGTGGTGGGGTTATGGACATTGGGGAGGGTATGTGCTTTGGTGAGTTCTGTAAAGTGTGTAAACCTGGTGATTCACAGACCTGTATCCCTGGGGATAAAAATATATTATATGTTTATTATAAAAAAAATCTCCTTAGCCATTTAGGGTCTTTTCTAGTACCATACAAATCTTAGGATTATTTGTTTCAGTACTTTGAAAAATGCTAGTGGAATTTTAATTGGAATGGCATTGAAAGTATACTTTGCTCTGGGCAGATGAACTCAAAATGGATAAAAGACCTCAATGTGAGGCAGGAGCCTATGAAAATCCTAGAAGAAAACACAGGCAGTAACCTCTTTGACATCAGCCACAGCAACTTCTTTCAAGACATGTCTCCAAAGGTGAAGGAAGTAGAAGTGAAAATGAATTTTTGGGACTTCCTCAAGATAAAAAGCTTCTGCATAACAAAGGAAACAGTCAACAAAGGAAAGAGGCAATCCATGGAATGGGAGAAGTTATTTGCACATGCCACTACAGACAAAGGGCCGACATCCAAGGTCTATAAAGAACACTTCAAACTCAACACTCAAAAACCAGATAATCACATCATAAAATGGGCAAAAGTAATGAACAGACACTTCTCCAAAGAAGACATACATATGGCTAACAGACACATGAAAAAATGTTCATCATTAGCCATCAGGGAGATTCAAATCAAAACCACATGGAGATATCACCTTACACCAGTTAGAAAGACCAAAATTAACAAGACAGGAAACAACAAGCATTGGAGAGGATGTGGAGAAAACGGAACCCTCTTACACTCTTGTGTGAACAGAACCCTCTTCCCTCTTGGTGGGAATGCAAGTTGGTGCAGCCACACTGGAAAACAGTGTGGAGATTCCTTAAGAAATTAAAAATAGAGCTTCCCTATGACCTTGCAATTGCACTACTTGGTATTTACCCCTAAGATACAGCTGTAGTGAAAAGAAGGGCCTTCTGTACCCCAATGTTCATAGCAACATTGGCCACAATTGCCAAACTGTGGAAAGAGCCAAGATGCTCTTCAACAGATGAATGGATAAAGAAGATATGGTCCATATATACAATGAAGTATTATGCCTCCATCAGAAAGGATGAATACCCTACTTTTGTTATCAACATGGATGGGACTGGAAGAGATTATGCTGAGTGAAGTTAAGTCAAGCAGAGAAAGTCAAGTATCATATAGTTTCACTTACTTGTGGAGCATAAGGAATAACATGGAGGACATTAGGAATAGGAAAGGAAAAGTAAATTGGGGGAAATCAGAGGGGGAGACAAACCATGAGAGACTGTGGACTCTGAGAAACAAAATGAGGGTTTGGGAGGGGAGGAGTTGGGGGGTTGGGTGAGCCTGGTGGTGGGTATTAAGGAGGGCACATATTGCATGGAGCATTGGGTGTGGCGAATAAATAATGAATCTTAGAACACTGAAAAAATAAAATTAAGTTAAAGAAAAAACCTATAGGCCTGTATCTGATCTTCAGAAGTTACATATAAAACTTCAACTTTAAAAATGGGAAGGTATTTCCCTATATCTATGCCTGCCCATCTCTCTTTCCTTTGAATTGCAGTAAGAAGTTGGATCTTCCAGGGATAAGTAATAAAAGCATCTGTTTTTGAAGGGTCTTGGGTAGGTTGTGTTGAGTCATATAGGACAAGCAAGGCATGAGGACGTTTACAGTTATGCTTCTCTGAGGCTTCACCTAATACAAGCAGGGCAGTGAACAACTAAAATGGGAAACGGCGTTCTGGAACTTGGTTGGATTAGAATAAAGACAATGCTCTTCAGATTTCAAAACAATTTTATGTTCATGCTCTATGTATCCTAATTTTTAGATGAAGAGAGGGAAAGACTGAATAATCTAACCAAGATCACACAGTACATGAATGTACATCATTACATGAATAATATTGGTCTAATTATTTCAACTTTATACATTTTCTTTTTTTCTCTAAAAAAGAGAAATTCATGGTACCTACCTCAGAGTTGAGCTGTGAGAATGAAACGAGTAAAATGTGTAAAGCCCTTACTAGAGTTCTTGGGCATAAAGTCATTGAGTAACTATTAATATTCTCATTAAGAAGTTCATCATACTGAACTGATAATAAGAGGCACTCTTTGTTATACTCACTGAAGTTTGATTCTCTACATAGTTTCCTGCTGTTAAAGAAAAGCAATGTTTTAAAGTCATAAAATAAGGCAATACAAGGGAAAGTGTTTGGTGGCTGATGTGTGCCCTGGAGGTGCTGAGGTTTGTTGTATTATAAATAATACTGTTCACGTCATCCCTCCTGAGTTTCTGCAGCATGGTAAAGGTAATAATGTGTAACCGATGGAATTTCAAATAAAGCATTTATTAAAATATTTGTTCAGTGACCTTTTTGTTCTTTACCTTTTGTCTTCTTGTGGCTGTTAACATTCTGGTACAATCTCCATCCATCTTATACATTTCTTTCTGTTCTACTCACAGTGTCTCCTTAATTGGTTCAAGACATCTATTCTCTTTTCTTTTTTGGAACTGAGATATGTGACGGTACTTGTTAAGAAGTTTATATCCTAAGTTAGGAGATCCAGGTCTGAAGAAAGACACAGTTATGAGTAGATGTCTTATTAAAAAAGGAATAAAACATCAGTCAGCTTCTCATGGTGTATGAATTACAATAAGTACTTTGGAGGACCTTTTGCATTCTACAGCCTAGCAGGGTGCCAGATGGTAAAATTCTTCCTTGGTACTAAATGATGCTTTTGCCTGTGTGGGGTGCTAAATCTGTCAGTGGTATTTTATTCCTGACAATCAAGAATGCTGAGATAGTCTATAAACCTATTTACATATTTACGATATTCTCAGGATATAATTCACAGATTGGAAAATTTTAGATGAAAACAGCAGAGGAGGGCAGAAACAAGAAAGCATAATTTTTCAGGAAAAAAATGCTTAAAAGAACAAGAAAAAATATCTTCTCATGATCCATGGATTAAGGATGACTCAGAACATCCTCACAAGAACAGTCTGTTTCCACAAGGCATAATATTCAAGGTAGCTCAGAGAACTGAAATCTTGCTTTGTCAGGATCTATGTCAGGGAACATTTGGTAGGGATAAGTGGGTACCTGTTAAGTTTATCAGACACATGAATATTCCAGAGTCTAGGTTTGTGATGTAAAGAATCAGGTTCATTAAAAGCCTTCTAGGCAAATAATTTCTTTACAATACCATGAGATTTATAAAATTAAAAATAAAGCTTCAGTTTTCTATAGAAGATAAATATACAAAAATAATGAAATATACCATAATTCCAAGTTGATATCACCTGTGAATTTCTCTTTTTCTGAACAAGAGGGTAAATAGCACATAACATTTAGTACTTCATGACTAGAGAAGGACAATGGAAAGGAAAATATATTTCAAAAGAAACAGACCTAAAGGAAGATAGGGAACTCATAAAATTATATGTTTAAAAAATGTGTAACTGGACAAAAATCCTCAAAAACCAAAATTCAGTAAAGAATTTGTATCTGTTATAAAAAGAGGATAGCTCTTCTAAATCCAGCAATATGGCTAAATAGGTTAATATTGTGACCCCTTCCCCTACAAAAACTTGGAAATTCAGCATAAAACAAAGCAACGATGATAAATGAATACTGAATACTAAACCAAGTTTAAAAGGAAAAAATCAAGTCAGCAAGCGCTGGAATGAAGAGGGATCACAAATACAGAAATAAGGATACAAGTTGATATTATGGCTTATATGAATGCCTGTATTTACCTCTTATAAGAGTTAAAAATTTTTATTTGAATTTCCCAGTTTTGAAAACTTGAAACAACAATGCAAGTGACTCAGCTCCTTTCTGTGTTGATCAACAAACAATTGTAGTAAAACAATGTAGGTAACTGGGTCATCTGACTTCATCACTTGGTGCATGAATTACTAGTAGATACAGAGTTGCCTGATACTCAACACATTCAGTAAAATGTGACTTGATGGTGGGTCTAAAAAAAAACCCCACACTTTTGTCTACTCATGGATATAAATAAGATTTTGAGATATTTGCAAAAGTTGTAATGAGGTATAAAAATATTTGTGATATTGGGGAGCCTAGGTTTCTCAGTTAGGCATCTGACTCTTGATTGCAGCACAGGTCATGATCTCAGGGTCCTGAGACTGAGCCCTGTGACATATCAAGCTCTACACTCAGTGGGGAGTCTGCTTCTCTTCCTCTCTCTTCCTCTGCCTCTCTCACATCTCACTGCTGGCACGTTTGCACATCCTCTCTCTTTCTCTCTCTCTCTCCCCTAAATAAATAAATCTTTAAATTTTTTAAAAATCTGTGATACCTAATGATAATGCCACAGCTCCTTTTAATACTATTGTAATGTATTGCCTAGACTCATGATCAGAGGGAACAGTACATTTTAGTTACAGCTTGAACAAAATGAAAATATAATTTTTCCACCAAATTCCAGGCCCTAAAATCTATCCATGGATCTGATGATTAAGAATCTCTGCTTTTTGTCCCCTGCCTCATCCAACCTTTATAGGAACCCTATAAAGTAAGCATTATTATTTAACTGATGATGAAACTGAAGGATAGTTTGAATCTTTCTATTGATTCATATCATACAATAGGGAAATTGTGAAGTTAGGATTCTAACAGAGGCAAACTGACTTGGCATGTTTTTCTTTTTGAACTAAATTCCTATGCATTGTTATACATTTATGCATTAAATAGTTCTATATCTATCTAACCAATTGTTCTTTTCTATTTATTTGTGAGCCACATCTATGACACTTCCATTGCAATTTTATAATACTTCTGGAATTTGGTAGGATAATTTCTTTCTCAATATCCTACACATATTTTTCAATATCCAGATTAATTATCTGAATTTAAGACACATTTTTAGAATTCGGGCCTATGGAGGTATAATCTTGCATACACTAAAATTCATCCCTTTTTGAGGTATAGTTAATGGGTTTTACAAATGCACGATGCCACCATAATGGAACATTTCCATTTCCCCAAAAGTTCCCTCATTCTCCTTTATGATCAATTCCTTCCCCTCTAAATTTTAAAAAAGTTTAGCAATAAACATTAAGCTATAGAAAGTAGGAAGGGTTGTTTTGTTTACCAGATCAAAGAATAAGTACATAAAGCATAAGACAGAGTGAAAGGTTGTCAATATTCATTACATTTTAGTCTATATATTAAAAAGCTTCTTCTAAATAATTGAAAAAATAAGTTTAGGTAAATAGAAGTAATATCATTTAATAATAATAACAGACCACTCCAGCTATAGGAGATTGAATAATGGTAAGATTAAATTTAAGGTTTGGATGGGATTATGTTGGGTAAAGTTTAGGAAAAGAATTATGAGAGAAGAAAAATAAAGTTGGGTTGATGAGACACTCTGTACATAGAGGTATCATACATACAGAACCTGGCAAATTGTAGACTTGGTGAGCTGCAAATTTTATATTCTAACAGCCAGAGAGGGTAAAAAGGAAGCCTGTGCCTCTGGACTTAATTCTGGCTACCAGGAATATACCAGTTTAAGTGCAAATAACAAGAGATTTGCAAGAAATCAAGCACATTGTCTTTCCGTTAATCAACAGAGATGTCTGAAATATCCAGCTATAGTTCTTGGATTGTAGGTACATAATTTAATAAAAACCCAGCAAAAGGAGATTTGATCCCATAGCCTAAGATTTTAAAAAGTGATAAAAAAAAAAGATCATTGAAAGTGCTTCAAAAACACAAAGTCAAGATTCTGTAAAATCCTTTCAATTCCTTCTATAAGAAATATTAAAATTACCTTTCATAAGAGGATAAAATAAAGTACATATTATGGCACTACAACATATACAACTCATTGTATTTCTCACTCTTGGTGGAAGAGGGTTTGGCTTTATGGAAAAACTCTTGTACAAAATAATAGTACTCTAATTATAAGGTTTTGGATATTAGGTAGCAGAAAAATGAAGTAATTTACAAATGGATTACATTTCCTTTGGATCAGTGATAAAACATCACATATCCTTTCTAAGATAAATATCTGATAATGTGTTTTGCCTTTACAATTCCTCTTTTTCATGCCATTCCTCCTCAGACCACTGCGATCTCACTTGTGCCTCTACTAAAACTATTCCTAATTCTGTGATTACTGACTCCTAAATACAACAGATATTTTCAGTCTTACTTTGTTAGTTGATTTCTCTGCCATTTTAAATATTGTCAGATCACTTCCTATTGCATAAAACTTTCTACTCCACTCATTTTATAACACTATACTCCTGTAATTTTCTTCTATATAATGTTGTTCTTCTCTCTTTTATCTCATAAATTCTGGTACACTCAATTCTTTCCTCTCCACCAAATGAATTTTCTTCTATTAAGTTTCTCTTTGAATTATCTCTACCACTTTTGTGCTTTTAAACTACTATCTATGCTCTTATGATATCAAAAGTAACATGATTAACCATGATCTCTCCTAGCACTAAACACATATATATACCTAACTTTTGGACCTCTCCACTTGATATCTCAGGGCTATTTTAAAGTCCAGATGTCTAAGATGGAACTCATATTCCTTCCAAATCTGGTTTTTCTCCTAAATTCCATACGTCAATTTGTAGTTCTACCAACAATCCAGACACCTAGCCAGAAACTCTGGGTTTTACTATTATTGTTATTTTTAGTGTCCTCAGCCTTACTCTTATTATATCCCTAATCTATATTCTGTTGGACAGATTTACGTACCAATTATTTACCTACTCTAGAAAAACATTTTTATTTCTGGGTCTACTCTACCCACTTAGCCCTTCATCCTCTTTGGCCTAAAATAAAATATACCAACCATTTTATATTCTAGGCCCCTCAAACCCATCCTCCATGCTACCAATAGATTGATTTATCTAAGGCATATAGCTGATGCCACTAATTTCCCTAAAATCCTCCAAAGTGTCCCATTTATCTAAAAATCTAAATTTTTATACATATATAGCACAATCTACACAGCCTTGCCCCACATGCTTCTCTAGTTTCATTTCCTCCTGTGTGCCTAGAACTTAAGCAACAATTACCAAAAAGCACTGAACAGATTCTGTTAATCCACGATTATACCATTTCCCCAAACTCTTCCCTAAAGCCACCTTTTCTTCTTCCAGTAATCAAACCCTTGTCTTTTAAACTCAATTTACATGTCACCTACCTCAGTAATTCTTACATTTCTCCTTTATTAGGATATTACAATATCCTAACAAAATGCATTGGTATTTTGATTCTTAAAATAAAGTATCACGGGGTGCCTGGGTGGCTCAGTGGGTTGAAGCCTCTGCCTTCGGCTCAGGTCAGGATCTCAGGGTCCTGGGATCGAGCCCCACATTGGGCTCTCTGCTCAGCAGGGAGCCTGCTTCCCCTCCTTCTCTCTCTGCCTGCCTCTATGCTTGCTTGTGATCACTGTCAAATAAACAAATAAAAATATTAAAAAAAAATAAAGTATCACTTTATATTCCTTTCTCTTTTTACTCCTTTCTTCACAATAATTAAGAGTTTCATTCTTCTTTGTATCAACATAGCCTGATAATTACCTGATATGTAATAGAGCTCAATTAATGATGGAAATGGAAAAAAAAAAAGCAGTTGACATGGGTTGTCTTAAGAGAGAGAGTCAATTATCATATGGTTTCACTTATTTGTGGAGCATAACAAATAGCATGGAGGACATGGGGAGATAGAGAGGAGAAGGGAGTTGGGGGAAATTGGAAGGGGAGGTGAACCATGAGAGACTATGGACTCTGAAAAACAATCTGAGGGTTTTGAAGGGGCGGAGGGGTGGGAGGTTGGGGTACCAGGTGGTGGGCATTATAGAGGGCACGGATTGCATGGAGCACTGGGTGTGGTGAAAAAATAATGAATACTGTTATGCTGAAAATAAAAAATAAATTAAAAAAAAGATGATAGAGATATGCCTTCAGAAATTATTTAAAAATATTTAGATATTCCAATGCCTGTTCTATCTCTTCAACATCCTCCTCATGGCTGTTATTGAAGGGATTCATATGTCAGACAGAGGTTCCAGCTAAAGGAGTCTCCTTAACTCAAAGCATCCATGTTTCCAATTATACTGTTCTTCCCTTCAAGCTTAATTTCCAGCTTCTAATACTTAGGCACTAATAGAATCCCAGTTAGTAAATAATAATCTGCATGTGGATATTCGGGAAACAATGTATTACTAATTTGTTTGTGGCATCTTATTTCCTGGAATCTGATATTTGATCTCCAAAACTATTGTTCATTTCATGCTCCTCAAACAACTTTTACTATCATTAAAACTGGTGTATGATTTGCACAAAAGGGAACAGAATACAATAGAATTAATTGATTTACACTGTTCACTATATATAGCAGGGTATATAACCGATTTTTGAAATGTACAACTACATTTGAAAATGCAATTATGAAACATATAGTTTGTTGATTTTATATTATCTAGACTGAAAAACTCAGCTATTATCCTTCTTGACCTCTTATTGGATTTTTTACTGGAAAGTGCCATGCATTTTCTCTTTAGTGCTCTTCTTCTCTGATTAGACTTTCTAAACACTTACCAAAGAAACTTGTGATTAATGACAGTTAGAACTTATTGGACTTGAAGGACAAATACTTGCTTCACCAGTTAAGAGAATGAGCTAATCAAAATGAAGAAGTGCAGGGCAAGGGAGAACAGGGAGAGAAACGAATGCAGTGAATCTATGTGGATTCGCTTGAAGTGATGAGCTGAACTGCTAACTTTTCATTTACTGCATCACAAACTTGACTCAACCTTTGTCTATATTGAGAATAATGGAGCAGTTCTTATAAAAAAGTATTAAACTTCTCAAAATAAGCCTCCTCCCCCCTTTATTTTTATAGCTACTGGTTGGTATTATTCCAGCTTCTTCACAGTAAATATTTCACACTATCTTTCACAGAGTGGAAAACTTTTCCACCTCCACAGTTACAAATCCTACTATAACAAACCAAACTGGCTTTCTCTTCAGAGACTATAATTCATACTTCAGCATGAAATTGAGACTGAACTTTTTATTTGCTGAGAAGATGCCACAATTTTCTTTTATATGGTGTGATCTCATTCTTTGCCTTTCCAGTGACCTCAAAGGAGTAGGTGCCTTAAATATTTCAATGCCAGATTGTTTGTGAACTAGAGATGAATCAGTCTTGAAAAGGAGGCAGAAATCCTTTTTGGTGGAAGGGTGCCAGGCAACAATTCAGAGTTTGCTGTGTTGATACTTGCAATGTGTTTCATCAAAAAAAGTGCACTATCAATAAACATTCAGGCATCTAGCAATATAACGTATGTGTTCTCCCTTTAAAATTAATCTCTACAAAATAAAAAAAGGGTTAGAAAAACAAGGATGAAGTTTAGTGTTGTCTGAACATTTCTGTACATATACAATAGTACTGGGGGGGACAGTGTGTTTCCTACATGATATGGAAAAAATTTCCAACCAAAAAATTATACCTATGCTGATTTTCATAATTTGTGTGAATATGTGCTATATTAGGACAGAAAAAAAAAGGGGTTACTGTACTTGAAAAATTAAAGAACCTAGGAACTTACTTTCTTTTTGCTACTTTTGGTTCACCAGAGAATATTCATTTGTATCTTTCTTTAAAATATTTTGTTCTAGGGGCATCTGGTGGCTCAGTCAGTTAAGCATCTGCCTTTGGCTTGGGTCCTATCCCAGGGTCCTGGGATTGAGCCCTGCATCGGGCTCCCTGTTCAGTAGGGGAGACCGCTTCTCCCTTTCCCACTCCCCTGGCTTGTGTTCTCTCTCCCTCTTCCTCCCTCTCTCTGTCAAATAAATAAAATCTTTAAAACTAAAATATAATATTCTGCCATAGATGTGCTAACCTAGTAAACCACAACATGGGCCAAGCAGAATGACATTATGGAAAATATGAAGTAATTTGGGCATTTTTATTCTTTATTGTCCCTTTTTACTTTTAAGTTTTTATTTTAATTCAAATTAGTTAACATAGTGTTGTATTACTTTCAGATATACAAAAAAGTGATTCAACATTTAGCTACATCACCCTGTGCTCATCATGACAAATGCACTTCTTAATCCTAATAATCTATTTAACCCATCTCCTCATCCACCTCTCCTCTAAAAACCATCAGTTTATTCTCTGTAATTAGGAATCTGTTTCTTAATTTGTCTCTCCCTTATTTTTTCCCCTTTGCTTGTTTCTTAAATTCAACACGAGTGAAATCATATGGTATTTGTCTTTCATTGACTGACTTATTTCTTTTTATTATTGACTTATACTCTCTAGCTCAATCCACGTCACTGCAAATGACAAGATTTCATTTTTACGGCTATTATTCCATATATATGTGTGTGTGTGTGTGTGTGTGTGTGTGTGTGTGTGTAATATTTTAAAATATTCCATACCAATTTGGATGGCCTTTATTTTAAAGATTTTACTTATTTATTTAACAGAGAGAGACATAGCGAAAGAGGGAACACAAGCAAGGGGAGTGGGAGAGGGAGAAGCAAGCTTCCTGTGGAGCAGGGAGCCCAATACTGGGCTCGATCCCAGGACCCAGGGATCATGATCTGAGCTGAAGGCAGATGCTTAATGACTGAGCCACCCAGGCACCCATGAATGCCTTTATTTTATTGTTGTTATTGTCTGATTCCTGTGGCTAGGACTTCCAGTACTATGTTGAATAAAAGTGTTGAGAGTGGATGTCCTTGTCTTGTTCCTGACCTTTGGGGCAAAGCTCTCAATTTTTCACCAATAAGGATGATGTTACCCAGAGGGTTTTCATATACAGTCAAGATATGTGCCCCCTAAACTTTATTTGTTGAGGGTTTTTATGAGGAACAAATGTACTTTGGCAAATGCTTTTTCTGCCTCTATGGCAGGATCATATGGTTTATATCCTTTCTTTTATTGATATGATGTATCACATTGATTGATTTGTAAATGTTGAACCAATCTTAGGATCCAGGAATAAATCCCACTTGATCATGGTGAATAGTATTTTAATGTATTTTTGGCTTCAATTTGATAATTTTTTTAGGGGGGTTGCATCTATGCCATCAGGGATACTGGTATGTGGTTCTTTCTTTACTGGTGTCTTTATCTGGTTTTCTTATCAGAGGAATGCTGGCTTCGTAGAATGGATTTGGAAGTTTATCTTCCTTTTCTATTTTTGAGATAGTGTGACAGAATAGATAGTAATTCTTCTTTAAATGTTTGGGAGAATTCACCTGTGAAGCTATTTGATCCAAGACTTCTGTTTGTTGGGAGTTTTTGTTACAGAGTCAATTTTATTGCTGGTTATCAGTCTGCTCAAATTTTCTATATCTTCCTGTTTCAGTTTTGGTAGTTTATATCTTTCTTTCTTTCTCTCTGTCTTTTTTTTTGTAGTTTATATGTTTCTAGGAATTTATCCATTTCTTCTAGGTTGCCCAGTTTGTTGGCATATAGTTTTTCATAGTATTTGCTTATAATTTTTTCTATTTCTGTGGCGCTAGTGGTTATTTCTCCTCTCTCATTTCTGATTTTATTTGAGTCTTTTCTTTTTATCTTGATAAGTTTAGCTAGAGGCTTATCAATTTTACTGAATTATTTTTCAAAGACCCAGCTCCTTATTTCACATCTGATCTGTTCTATTGTTTGTCTGCTTGTTTTAGTTCCCATATCATTTATTTCTGCTCTAATCTTTATTTGAAATATGATATTTCCTTCCTTCCATTGGTTTTAGATTTGTTTGTTGTTCTTTTTCTAGCTCTTATAGGTATAAGCTTAGGTTCTTATTTGAGATTTTTCTTCCTTCTTGAGGAGGGCTGTATTGCTCTAAACTTCCCCCTTAGAATTGCCTTCGTTACATTCCAAAGGTTTTGGACTCTTGTGATTTCATTTTCATTTGTTCCATGTTTTTAATATTTATTCATTTATTTATTTTGAAAGATTTTATTTTATTTATTTGACAGAGAGAGCACAAGTAGGGGGAGTGGAAGAGGTAGAAGCAGGCTCTCTGCTGAGCAGGAGCTTGATGCAGGACTTGATCCCAGGACCCTGGGATCATGACCTGGGCGAAAGGCAGTTGCTTAACCAACTGAGCCACCCAGGTACCCCTTCATGTACTTTTTAAATTTCCTTTATTTCCTGGTTGACCCATTTTTTGCTCAGTAGCATGCTATTTAACCTCCTTGTACTTCTGGTATTTCTGTATTTTTTCCTTCTGATTGACTTCTAGTTTCATAGCATGTTAAAAAAAAAAGCATGGTATGATTTCAATTTTCCTGAATTTGGTAAGGTTTGATTTGTGGGCTAATATGATCTATTTTGAAGAATGTTCCAAGTACACTCGAAAAGAATATGTATTCTGCTGTTTTAAGACGGAATTTTCTGAATATAACCATTACATCCAACTGGTCCAGTGTATCACATAAAGCCACTCTTTCTTTGTTTATTCTTTGTTAGATGATCTGTTCACTGATATAAGTGGGGTGTTAAAAGTCCCCTACTATTATTGTATTATTGATTAGGTTCCTTTATGCTTATTATTGCTTTGTGTATTTGTGTGGTCCTAAATTGGGTGCATAAATATTTATAATTGTTCAAACTTCTTGTTTTATTGTCCCCTTAGTGATTATATAGTGTCCTTCTTTGCCTCTTGTTACAATTTTGTTTTAAAATCTATTTTGTCCAATATAAGTATTGCTACTCTAGCTTTTTTTTTAAATTTATGTGCATGATAGATGTTTCTCCATTCTTTTTTTGTTGTGGGGGAGGGGGTCCAAACTCAGGATCATGAGATCAAGACCTAAGCTGAGATCAAGAGTTGGATGCTCAACCAACTGAGCAATCAGGTGTCCTGCCCCTATCCTCTCTCTTTCAATCTGCAGGTGACTTTAGGTCTAAAATGAGTCTCTTGTAGGCAGAATATAGGGGAATCTTGCTTTTTTAAAATCCACTCTGTCACCCTATGTATTTAATTGGAACATTTAGTCCATTTATTTTCAAAGTAATTATTGTTAGGTATGTATTTATTGCCATTTTATTACTCATTTTGTGGCTATTTCTAATGATTTTCTCTGATCCTTTCTTGTCTTTTTTTCACATTTTGATGATTTTCTTTAGTAATATAATTGGATTTTTTCCTCTATTCTTTCCATATTTATTAGTGGTTTTTTGATACATGGTTATCATTAGGTCTGTACATAACTTATTCTGCATAAAGAAGTCTATATTAAGTTGAAGGTCATTTAAGTTTGAACCCTTTCTTTTGTCCTCTCCTTCCCACATTTAAAATATATGTAATTACATTTTATATCTCTTTTATTTGTGAGTTCCTTGACTGATTTTTTTTTTTACTGAAATATTAATGTTGGGGGTGACTGGGTGGCTCAGTTAGTTAAATATCTGCCTTCAGCTCAGGTCATGAACCCAGGGTCCTGGGATCAAGTTCCACATCTGGCTCTCTGCTCAGCAGGGCACCTGCTTTTCCCTCTACCTCTGTCTGCTGCTCTACCTACTTGTGCTTTCTCTCTCTGCAAATAAATAAATAAAATATATTTTTTAAAAATATTAATTTTTACTGTTTCTGTGTTTCCTAACTCTATACTGTTGCTTTTGACCTGTCTTTTCCACTCAAAGAATCCCCTTTAATATTTCTCGCAGGGTTTGTTTAGTGATCATGAACTGCCTTAGTTTTTGTGTGCCTGGGAAACTCTTTATCTCTTCTTCTATTCTGAATGATTGCCTTGCTGGTCAGAATATTCTTGGCAACAGAGTTTTTCCATTCAGCAAAATGAATATATCATGTCACTCCCTTCTGGCTTTCAAAGTTTCTGTTGAAAAATCTCCTGCTAACCTTGTAGGTTTTCCCTTGTAAGTTACTGACTTCTTTAGTTTTGCTACTTTTAAATTTTTTTCTTTATCATTATATTTTGCCAATCTAACTACAATATGGTATGGGTCTGCTATTGTTGATTTTAATGGCATTTCTCTAGATGTTAGGGAGGTTTTCTACTATTATTTCTCAACATAAATTTTTTGCCCCCTTTTCTCTCTCTTCTTCTGGGACTCCTGTAACATGAATTTTATTACCTTTGATGCAGTCACTGAATTCCCTAAATCTATTTCATTTTGCATAATTCTTTTTTCTCTCTTTTGTTCAGTTAGTTTACTTTCCATTGCCCTGCCTTCTAGGTCACATTGATGGCTGGGCAAGGCTGGGCACAGGGCACAATGGTAGCTGGGGATGTGGCTTGGTGTCCAACAACAGGTGGGCACAGCACAGGACAGCAGCTTGGGGCATGCGGCTGGTTGCAGTAGATGGGTACAGCATGTGACAGCAACTGGGTACCTTACAGCTGGGCAGGACAGATGCACAGTTTTAACAAAATTGCCCTTTGCCCAGGGCCAAAGCCAGCAGGCTTAGAGAACTCATAGGCATGGTGCACTACTAGCAGGTTAGGTAGCAGGTGTCTGTGCAGCCCTATCCTGTATGTGGCTCCTCTGTTTATGCTGGGGTGGGGAGAGGAAAATGGTACCTGTCAATTTGGGTGAAAGTCCACCAACAGCCTCTAAAATCAGTGTGAACTAAAATCTGTCTCCCATTTGTGCTGGCATTGTATAAACTGTCATTTTTATGTTTCTTCCCCATGCAGGCTGCTGCGTCTTTAAAGGCAGCATCCCCAGCTATCACTCTCCCTCCTAGCTGTCTCAGGGCTTAGTCAGCTGACTTTTGAAGTTCCAGGCTCCAAGTCCCAGTCCCACCTATTTTACAAACTCATAGAATTTAGCCCCTATGTTTTTCGAATCCTATTTTTTGAAACCTATTTTTTGAAAAGCTATGGAATTGTTCTTCCTCATGTGAATTCCCTTGTGTGAGGGCCCATTTCTCTGCCATCTTCACATGCATAGCTCCCTCCTTCCTGCAGGCAGCCTCTCTCTCTCTCTCTCTGCCTCCCTGACTTCTAAACTTTCAGATACAATTTCTTGTCTATATGTAGTTGTGGAGTTTGTTCTGTCAGATCACTTTCTGGTTTACTGACTTGGGTGCAGATACCTAGTTGTAAAAGTGGGACACGGTAAGTTGAGGGTCCTCCTACTCCATCATCTTCTTAACCTCCTAACAGAGCATCTTTTTTGTTGTCTTAAATACCCTTTTCTTCCTCTAATAATGTCTGAAAAAAAAGCACTTTTTGTTCCATTTAAAAATCTCTAGGGGGCGATGAAGAGAAACATCATATCCTCTGCTAGTTACTCAAAGCTCCAATGGAGTAATGGGAACAATGTTCCCAAAACTATTCTTGGACATCAGATGTCTGTTTGATTTGGCAGATTCAATGGCTAGTACTCTTCCTTCAGCAATTTTCTGGAATTGCCTCTCTTTCTTACTCTCTCCTTTCTTCTCATACACATTAGTTTCCTGTAGAATCACACTACTTTTAAACATTTTTAGAATGATCATTCTGTTTTGTATTAACAGAGTTTATTTTTTTCTTTCTAATGTACAAACATTTCATAATTTTCCTTTTCTTAAACAAATCTTTCCTGTTTTTGGAAACTACCCTGTAGTACATCTCAGAGGATAAATTCTAATACTTAAGGGCAGTTCTTAAAAATCACTTTGACATATTATTATTAGATTTATTAATATGACAACTTTCTTCTCATTAGTAAGAATTTAAGTTTCTTGTCTCTTCATTTAAATTGTGTAATGTGTTTTTAAACCATTTGTTTCTGTAGTCAATTCATCTATTGTACAAACCTGAAATCGAGAAGTTTAATAAAAGGTACATCAGAACCTCAAGGAAATTAATCTGTGAAGCTAATTCTAAAGCCTCTTTGAAAGTACACAAGAAATAGAATAACAACACATTTTTGGAAAAAAAAGAATGAGGTGAGAGGAATGTCACTTTCTGATTTTATGACTCAAAATAATGCTATAGTAATCAAGACACTGGTCAAAGAACAGACACACAGATCTATGGAACAGAAAGAGCAATGAAATAGCACTAACAAATATGGTCAGTTGATTTCTGACAAAGGTGCAAAAGCAATTCAAAGGAGAATGGAGAATTTTGCCAATAAATGGTGTTGGAAAACTGAACAACCATATGCAAAAAAATGAACCTCAATCTAATACTCTCTCCATTTACAAAAAGTGGTTCCAATTGTTTTGTAAATCTAAAAATAAAATGAATTGTAAACCTTTTAGAAGGGGACATGGAAGAAAATATCCTGATCTGAGGCTAGGTAAAAAGCTCTTGGACATGACATGCAAACGCATTCTGTAAAAGAAAAAAAAATTGATAAAACAGAATTCATCAAAATTTAAAACTTTGTTTCACGTAAAGCACTATCAAGAAAACTAAAAGACAAACTACTGAGCAGGAGAATATATTTGCAAAGCCCATATCTGACCAAAAATATATCTACAATATGTTATATACAGACTATAATTAAGAACTCTACAACATAATAAAACAAATAAAACTCTCTACAACATAAGACAAATGACCCAATTTTAAAATGGTCAAAAACTTGAACAAACATCACTAAAAAGGATGAACTTATGGAAAATAAACATATGAAAAGATGTTCAACATTAGAACATTCACTCAAAGTTATTGTGAAAATGCAAATCTTACACTGGTAATAAGTGTAAAATAAAAAATAATGACAGTATCAAATGTTGATGAGGATAAGGAGAGTAGGGAGAATTGGAACTCTCATAAATTGCTTCTGGAAATGCAAAATGGTGTGGGTTCTTTGAGAAATAGTTCACTGGTCTCTCATAAAGTTCTATATACACATAAGACCCAGCAATCTTACACATAAGTATTTTCTCCAGATAAATGAAATCATGTCCACACAAAAAGTCCCTTTACTGTATGTTAACTTATTAATAAAATTTTTAAATGAATCTGTATAAAATAAGAACAATTTTTTTTATTTTATCAATACAAAGAGGTTAATTCAATAAGGCTCTTTAAAAATATATTTTGAGGATAAAAACTTTTTCCACTTTTTCCCTGGAGTTAAAACGAAGAGTAAATATAGTTAAATTTTAGCAAAAAATATTTTAAACAATTTTAGAGAAAGAGAACTGGAGTTAATGAGGATATGGCTTAAAGTCTTTTCTACATATCTAAAATATACAATTATTTTTCATTAGCTTCAGCATAGTCAATTGGTCAAGAACTATGAAAATATTCATTATTTCATACGGTCAGCAAGAAACAACACTGGGGTTGACATAAAGTACAAATCAGGCAACAATGGCGGTTCTTCAAAAAAAAAATTTAGTACTGTAAATTTTGTTTATTTTTTTGGAAATGTACAATTTCACAAAACAAAGTTTTGTTTATAAAGATAGTTAATTCATTTTTCAATACTGAAAGAAAATGGTGTGGAAGTAATTATACTTAGGGTAAAGATATCATAAATAAAAATATCCTAAAATAGTATTGTATTTGATGGTTATGTTATATTAAAATCTACTTTAAAGCATGCCTGGATGACCTTTCAAACCCTAGTATTATAAAACCACCAGTGAAACATGGCCAGCATTCAAGCTGAGCAAACATCTGCAAATTCCCTTGTTCATTTTGTCAAAATTACAGCAAAATATTAGAATTGACAGCCAAATTAGTGCAAATTCATTTATCTTCCCATTTACACAGGTATATCATATACAGTAATGTGGAATAGACAAGATGTCCTTGTTACCAAAAAAAAATTATAATAAATTGAACAAAAAACTACTCAATAAAGCAGTATAAAGAGAAATAGATATTCACAAATAACTTCTGAAATCATCCTGGTTTTACATGTTACTAGTTTTCTAAAACTAAGGACTTCAAAATATACTGGACTTGATTTTATTTACCTCTGACAATTTCTTGGTATCATTCATGAAGTAACTGATCAGCACAGTCTTATGATTTGTTTCTCCTAGCTTGAACTGACATTTAGATATTTTTTTACTATGACCTTTATATGACCTTTAGGATCTACTGTAAAGTATAATTCTTTAAATCAATTTTTTAAATTTTTATTTCATATGATTGGTAACAACCAATAATTTTAATGTGTAATAGTTATTACTGTGCACACAGTTTTTTATTGCATAAAAATACAAAACTTTTCAGTGTACTTTGTTTATAGTTATTGGATTCTGAAACAAAAAAAGGATTTTGGCTTTTTTATTGATTTTGTAGTTCCCTGTAACAAGAGCATTACAAGACAAAATTAATTGGCTTATAACATAGAAAAAGAAGTTTTAAATTAACAAATGTGGGGTATACATAATTTTTAACTTTATGGGTAACTCTGTATGACTGTACCTTCCCCAAAAGTTTAGAAACAAAAGCACAGGTTCCATAGGCCATTGCAACTACTAACTATGCAAAAGTTGGTATATCCTTTCATCTCCCTGTAATAATATTTCTTGTTCATACTGTAAAGGAGAGAATGGCACTGACTTATGAGGATTAATATGAAAGTTATTGCCTTGAGGTATTCTCTCTTAAATGTCATCCAGTACAATATTGCCCCTTAAATGCATCAGACTCCAGGCTCAGGGTCATAAAATAAGCACAATAAAGTGTCTTTTGTGCTCTCCAGTTGTCAACAGCCTCCCTCACAACCATCCATCCCTGCAGGTGATAGATTTGGTTTTTCTGGCTATTTCTTTTGGCTCTTGTCTCTATGAATAATTTCCCATTAACAGCTTTGTCTCACCCTTTGGAAATGATATTTCCTATGTCTTCTGTGACCTTGATTTCTGGCTTCCCTCCTTGACCACAATTATGTTACCCATTGCTTCGTCATCTCAAATGTTGTTGCCTGGACCAGGAAGTCTATGGTCTTAACAAAAGTGTACCATGAGCTTTATCATTTGGCTTACTCTAAGTATACTATAGTACTTTCAGAATGTGAAAAATGTTTTCATTTATATTATTGTTATTCATAATAACCAGTTTGGTTACTCAGAGTAGATAAAGTCATTTCGTACACAAAAGTTAAGAAAACTGAGGCTTACAAAAGTAAAGTACATAGACTAAGGAGTTAGCTATAATTTGCTGAAGGGTTTACAAGTGTCTGGCTAGGCCTGCTGATTCCTGTTTCAATCCTCTTTTCACAGATCCACATTACATCTAATTTATCTCCTGGGAGAATGAAACCATAAACAGTAACTATTGCTTCTTAAAGTTTCTAGTTTTGTTTGTTTGTTTGTTTTTAACTTCCAAATTCTAAAATTTCTAACAGTGGTCATATGAACTTACTTTCTCTTTTTTGAATATAAATATTTTATAGCTATAAACATGTCCTTTTATGCCCTGCTATCTACCAAAAATATATATGACTAGGCCTACACAAAAAAATCAGGTAGTATTTTCTAATAGGAAAATTTAATACACTCAGCTTATTATTTCTCTACCATTCTTATTAGTTTTGCATGAAATCTGCCAATAAATTAACTCTTAGGATCCACTGGGTAGAGGATATGCTAGTGCATATGTTTTCTTAGTTTTATGGCAAATAATAGTTTAGTGCAAAAAAGTCAAGGAAAGAAGAAAGTAAAATGGGAAGCAAAGTTAAGATCAATGCCTATTTTTCAAGAGAATTTGTATCTATATCCCTTTATATATTAATATACTTGACAAATATTTCAATATTATTCATTTTTAACTCATCTGAATATGTGCTTATTAGTTATCTATGAGGATATAAGATACAGTATATTATCCATCATTGTTCCTAAGCTTCTGATTGTCAGTTAAAAAACACAAATTTAACCAGATAATTGCCCAAGTGGCTTTTCTATTTGAGAATTAGTCAAGCTGTTCATAAAAAGAACAAACACATTTTAAGTACTGCATAAATGCCTCCTATTGTAATGATTGTTAATATTATGGAATGAGATCAATAACATTGAGAGAATAATTTAGCTTACATTATGCATAGTGGTTATAACAATATGCACATGCTGCTCATTAAATAGCCCAAAGTTTTCTAATTTCTATATGTAATTTCAATTAAAATCCTATTAAAAGTATACTTGAATATTATTTTTCTTGAATATTTTGGTTTTTAGTTCTTACCCTCCAATTAATATTTATTTTATTTTTTAACTGAGAGAGAAATATTTATCTCATAAAATATAAGTCATCCTTTTGGTTTCTTCACTCAGTGAATGCAGTATTATAACCTTTTTTATTTTTTTTTCATTGCTTATTTTTTTTTAAATTTCAACAAATTTTCTTATTGAGTTCAAATCTTTTTAAATTCAAAATTTAAATTTGACTCCAAATTTATATTCAATGTCATAAGAAATCTGTCCGTGCTCTTAAGTGAACTCTCTCTTGTCTTTGTAGTTCTTATATATAGAGACATAAAGACTTACAGGTGAGGCACTGTTCATCATCTTTTACTTGAATAGAGATGTTAGGGAGTTTTTGGATATTAATCTTAGAATATTGCCATAAAGCAGACAACTCCCTATTCTTGGACAGGCCTACTTTTGATTTTTTTTTTTTCTATTAAGCTTAAAGTTTTGAAACACGACAAGACAAGGACAAACTCTTTTTTTTTTTTTTTTCCCTCTACACTAAAATAAATACCAACCTATATTCAGATAGTATCCATACACTTTCCAGATCTCTGCTGGTGAGGTTTCTTTCTCCTTTCAAACATCTTATTCAGCATCTCTTTTTTCTTGGGGAAACTTCTCCTGTTTCTTCCCTTAAGTTACTATTTTATTTTTTCATATAGAAAAAGAATGATCTAAGCATTTTGTAAAATAGTTCATGTTATTTCCCTTTGTTGCAAAATTGTTATCTTTTAAGAACTGATATTCATAGCCTTGTCAAAAATGTCACATCAAGAGTATAAGTAAATGGCAGGAGCATTGGCACATATTTCCAAAGACCCCCAGCTGCAAGTAAATGTCTCAAACAAGGAACAAGAACCCTGAACAAGACAGTTACACTACAGACATCTCATAAATGTCTCTGAATAAATGAAAGGATGAGGAAATAACTGTTTAAGATAGACTTGCAGGCCATTTCTAATTTGCAGGATGTTCTTGATTGCCTATTGGTTCATTTAGATCTTAGAAGATATTTAAAAAGAAACCTAAAATGCTCAGTTTCCATATTCAGCTAGTGATAATTGTGTTAACAACTCCCCGCTCTAACTCCTATACCTGGGCAACCTCATCCTTGGCAAACAGTAACAGTGAAAATAGTTGGAGTAGTATATTTACAACAATTCTCTCAAGATCACTACAATCCCTATTTATTAGTCAGGACTTCAAGAGAATAAACTGTCAGGTCTCCCATTTAGGAACCAGTCTTATCAGTGACAGATAGGCTGAGGAATCCAAACAAGATCAATATGCTTTCTACAATTTTTTTCAGAATTAAACTGATAGAGATAAGTCATTGAGAAAAAATAGTCCATATATAGAATACCATATGTTCACAGACAAGCAAGTCTATATTTGCACACTTAATACAAAACTCAAACCCAATATTTTTTAGTCCCCCTCCTTAATTTCATGAGTAAATAATTAAATGAGAAAGTCCTGATTGGGTGATCCCACACTGTCACCCATTTTTATGCCTAAACCAAGGATATATAGCAAATTCCTAACTATATTTCATTTTAATGTGGTGAGTTAACTGGTATCCTAAACTGTATTGTTTGCAATATGTGAAGTCATTTCTTGGTGACAATCTTAAGGCTAGTTGCTTTTCTTCCAAGTATGTGCAAACTACATAATATTGTTCTTGCCCAAATTATGCAAAATCTATACCCTTTTCTTTCATCTTAAAGATTTTTTTTATTTTTAAAGATTTACTTATTTATTTATATGAAAGAGAGAGCAGGTGTGCACACACACAAGTGGGGGGAGGTGCAGAGGAAGAGGGAGAGCATCTCTAGGAGATACCCTGATGAGCAGGGACATTGACCTGGAGCACCATCTCAGCACCCTGAGATCATGACCTAAGCTGAAATCAGAAGTCCGACACTTAACTCACTGAGCCACCCAGGCATTCCTTACAGAGTTTTAAGTTGAACTGTTTTTCCTTACAGATCTTGAACTTTTAGTTCAAACTCTTATTTATGCTCATTACTTTTATCTTTTCTTAATGCACTATCTAAATATTTTAGTCAAGTTTGTCCCTTATTACTTTACTTTCCAATTAATATTAATCATATATGGATATTTATTAAATACGTACTGCTTTTTGGACACTTCTACTTGTCATTTCCATTGTGATCAATTTTATTACACGACTTGGTCATTTCATTAAAAATTTTATCTATAGGGGCGCCTGGGTGGCTCGGTGGGTTAAAGGCTCTGCTTTCAGCTCAGGTCATGATCCCAGGGTCCTGGGATCGAGCCCTGCATCAGGCTCTCTGTTTGGCAGGGAGCCTGCTTTCCTTCCTCTCTCTCTGCCTGCCTCTCTGCCTACTTGTGATCTCTGTCTGTCAAATAAATTAAAAAAAAATTTTACCTATATAACCTTGAAGATCCAAGACTGACTTTATTCCTATTCAGTCATTCAACATTTATATGTATGATCTCTTATGCCAAATGTTATTCTAAGTCCTTGGTTCACAGTTGTGAATGAGACAGAAGAGGTCTTCACCCTTATTGGAACTTACATTCTAGCACAGGTATACAGATAATAAAAAATAATTAAAAAAAAAAGTAAATGAGAAAATGTTAGACTAGAAATAAGTGTAAGGCAGAGAATTAAATTAATATACTGTGATAAAGAATGACAAGTAGGGGAATGCCTGGGTGGATTGGTCAGTTAAATGTCACACTAGATTTTAGCTCAGGTCATGATCTTGCGGTCATAAGATCAAGTCCCCATTGAGGCTCTGTGCTAATCATGGAGACTCATTGGACTCTCCCTCTACTCCTCCACAACATTCATGCACACCCTCTTTCTCTAAAAGAAATAAATAAAATCTTAAAAACAATGAGTGAAAAGTTGATACTTTAACTCAATAATCAGGGAAGAATTTTTTATTTCATTTTTTATTTTTTTGATAAACATATATTTTTATCCCCAGGGGTAAAGGTCTGTGAATCGCCAGGTTTACACACTTCACAGCACTCACCATAGCACATACCCTCCCCAATGTCCATAACCCCACCCCCCGTCTCCTAACCCCCCTCCCCCAAGCAACATTCAGTTTCTTTTGTGAGATTAAGAGTCGCCTTATGGTGTGTCTCCCTCCCACTCACATCTTGTTTCATTTATTCTTCTCCTACCCCCTTAAC
Source organism: Mustela nigripes (assembly GCF_022355385.1). NCBI lineage: Eukaryota > Metazoa > Chordata > Mammalia > Carnivora > Mustelidae > Mustela > Mustela nigripes. The sequence goes on from NC_081569.1 coordinate 76,142,423, forward strand.
CCCGCATGTTGCATCTCTACTTCCTCATATCAGGGAGATCATATGATAGTTGTCTTTCTCCAATTATTTTGCTAAGCATGATACTCTCTAGTTCCATCCACGTCGTCGCAAATTGCAAGACTTCATTTCTTTTGATGGCTGCATAGTATTCCATTGTGTATATATACCACATCTTCTTGATCCATTCATCTGTTGATGGACATCTAGGTT
>NC_081569.1:76152632-76153153 GCF_022355385.1 Mustela nigripes
GCATTGTGGTCTGAAAATATGCAGGGAATAATCTCAATCTTTTGATAGCAGCTGAGACCTGATTTAGGACCGAGGATGTGATCTATTCTGGGAATGTTCCATGTACACTAGAGAAGAATGTGTATTCTGTTGCCTTGGGAGGAAATGTTCTGAATATATCTGTGATGTCCATCTGGTCCAGTGTGTCATTTAAGGCCTTTATTTCCTTGTTGATCTTTTGCTTGGATGATCTGTCCATTTCAGTGAGGAGAGTATTAAAGTCCCCTACTATTATTGTATTGTTGTTGATGTGTTTCTTTGATTTTGTTATTAATTGGTTTATATAGTTGGCTGCTCCCACGTTAGGGGCACAGATATTTAAAATTGTTAGATCTTCTTGTTGGACAGATCCTTTGAGTATGATATAGAGTCCTTCCTCATCTCTTATTATAGACTTTGGCTTAAAATCTAATTGATCTGATATAAGGATTGCCACTCCTGCTTTCTTCTGATGTCCATTAGCATGGTAAATTCTTTTCCAA
>NC_081569.1:76153253-76172379 GCF_022355385.1 Mustela nigripes
GCCACTCCTGCTTTCTTCTGATGTCCATTAGCATGGTAAATTCTTTTCCACCCCCTCACTTTAAATCTGGAGGTGTCTTCGGGTTTAAAATGAGTTTCTTGTAGGCAACATATAGATGGGTTTTGCTTTTTATCAATTTGGATACCCTGTTTCTTTTGACTGGGGCATTTAGCCCAACATTCAGGGTAAGTATTGAGAGATATGAATTTAGTGCCATTGTATTGCCTGTAAGGTGACTGTTACTGTATATTGTCTCTGTTCCTTTCTGATCTACTACTTTTAGTCTCTCTCTTTGCTTAGAGGACCCCTTTCAATATTTCCTATAGAGCTGGTTTGGTGTTTGCAAATTCTTCCAGTTTTTGTTTGTCCTGGAAGCTTTTAATCTCTCCTTCTATTTTCAATGATTCGGCTAATGTTTTGGTAATATGTCAGATCTATATTTGGCTGCATGTTTTTCTTGTTTAATGCTCTGAAAATATCATGCCAGCTCTTTCTGGCCTGCCAGGTCTCTGTAGATAAGTCTTCTGCCAATCTAATAATTTTACCATTGTATGTTACAGACCTCTTTTTCCGGGCTGCTTTCAGGATTTTCTCTTTGTCACTAAGACTTGTATTAGGTGACGGGTTGTAGACCTATTCTTATTGATTTTGAAGGGGGTTCTCTGCACCTCCTGGATTTTGATGCTTGTTCCCTTTGACATATTGGGGAAATTCTCTCCAATAATTCTCTCCAATATACTTCTGCTCCCCTCTCTCTTTCTTCTTCTTCTGGAATCCCAATTATTCGAATGTTGTTTCATCTGATGGTGTCACTCATCTCTCAAATTGTGCCCTCGTGGTCCAGTAGCTATTTGTTCCTCTTTTGCTCAGCTTCTTTATTTTCTGTCATTTGGTCTTCTATATTGCTAATTCTTTCCTCTGCCACATTTATCCTATCAGTGAGAGCCTCCATTTTTGGTTGCACCTCATTAATAGCTGTTTCAATTTCAACTTGGTTAGATTTTAGTTCTTTTATTTCTCCAGAAAGGGCTTTTATATCTCCCAAGAGGTTTTTCTCTAATATCTTGCATACCTTCTTCAAGCCCGGCTAGAACCTTGAGAATCCGTCATTCAGAACTATAGATCTGACATATTACCAATGTCTGTATTGATTAGGTCCCTAGCCTTCGGTACTGCCTCTTTTTCTTATTTTTGTGGTGACTTTTTCCTCCTTGTCATTTTGTCCAGATAAGTATATGAAGGAGCAGTTAAAATACTAAAAGGATGGCAAAGACCCCAGGAAAATATGCTTTAACCAAATCAGAAGATATCCCAAATTGTGGGTCGTTGGAGGCTAGAGGATAAAAGAGATTCACAAAACATTCCACCCTAACACAACAGAATACTCATTCTTTTCAAGTGCACATGGAACCTTCTCAAGAATAGACCACGTACTGGGTCACAAATCAGGACTCAAAAGATACCAAAAGACTGAGATTATTCCCTGCATATTCTCAGATCACAATCCTTTGAACCTGGAGCTTAATTGCAAGGAAAAGTTCAGAAGGAACTCAAATACCCAGAAGCTAAAGGCCACCTTGCTTAAGAATGCTTGGATCAACCAGGAGATCAAAGAAGAACTGAAACAATTCATGGAAACCAATGAGAATGAAGACACATAAGTCCAAAACCTATGGGATACAGCAAAGGCAGTCCTAAGGGGGAAATACATAGCCATCCAAGCCTCCCTCAAAAAAATTGAAAAATCCAGAACACAGCATCTTTCTCTACACCTTACAGAACTGGAGAATCAACAACAAATCAAACCTACTGCACACATAAGAAGGGAAATTATCAAGATTAGAGCTGAGATCAATGAGGTAGAAACCAAAGATACAGTAGAATGTATCAATGAAACTAGAAGTTGGTTTTTTGAAAGAATCAATAAGATCCATAAGCCAGTGGCCACAGTAATCCAAAAGAAAAGAGAGAAAGCCCAAATTCATAAAATTATGAATGAAAAGGGAGAGATCACAACTAACACCAAGGAAGTAGAAACAATCATCAGAAATTATTATCAACAGTTATATGCCAATAAGCTTAACAACCTTGATGAAATGGATGCATTCCTGGAAAACTATAAACTTCCAAAATTGAACCGGGAAGAAATCAACAACCTGAATAGACCTATATCTTGTAACAAGATTGAAGCAGTGATCAAAAACCTCCCAAAAAACAAGAGCCCGGGACCTGATGGATTCCCTGGGGGAATTCTACCAAACTTTCAAAGAAGAAATAACACCTATTCTCCTGAAGCTGTTTCAAAAAATTGAAGCAGAAGGAAAACTTCCAGACTCTTTCTATGAAGCCAGCATTACCCTGATCCCCAAACCAGGCAAAGACCTTACCAAAAAGGAGAATTTCAGACCAATATCACTGATGAATATGGGTGCTAAGATTCTCAACAAGATCCTAGCCAACAGGATCAAACAACACATTAAAAAGATTATCCACCATTACCAGGTGGGATTCATCCCTGGGCTACAAGGATCGTTCAACATTCGCAAATCAATCAATGTGATAAAACAAATTAATATGAGAAGAGAGAAGAACCACATGCATCAATTGATGCAGAAAAAGCATTTGACAAAATGCAGCATCCGTTCCTGATTAAAATGCTTCAAAGTATAGCTATAGAGGGAACATTTCTGAACTTCATCAAATCTATCTATGAAAGACCCACAGCAAATATCATCCTCAATGGGAAAAAGCTTGCAGCCTTCCCGTTGAGATCAGAAACAAGACAAGGATGCCCACTTTCACCACTCTTGTTCAACATAGTATTAGAAGTCCTAGCAACAGCAATCAGAAACAAAGAGAAATAAAAGGTATCCAAATTGGCAATGAAAAAGTCAAACTCTGTCTCTTTGCAGATGACATGATTCTTTATATGGAAAACCCAAAAGACTCCACCCCCAAACCACTAGAACTCATACAGCAATTCAGCAACGTGGCAGGATACAAAGTCAATGTGCAGAAATCAGTAGCTTTCTTATACACTAATGATGAAAATACAGAAAGGGAAATTAGAGAATCGATTCCATTTACTATAGCACCAAGAACCATAAGATACCTGGGAATAAACCTAACCAAAGAGGTAAAGGATCTGTATTTGAGGAACTACAGAACACTCATGAAGGAAATTGAAGAAGACACAAAAAGATGGAAGACCATTCCATGCTATTTTATCGGAAGAATAAACATTGTTAAAATGTCTATACTGCCTAGAGCAATCTATACTTTTAATGCCATTCGGATCAAAATTCCACCGGTATTCTTCAAAGAGCTGGATCAAATAATCCAGAAATTTGTATGGAATCAGAAGAGACCCCGAATTGCTAAGGAAATGTTGAAAAACAAAAATAAAACTGGGGGCATCACGTTACCTGATTTCAAGCTTTATTACAAAGCTGTGTCACCAAGACAGCATGGTACTGGCATAAAAACAGACACATAAACCAGTGGAACAGAGTAGAGAGCCCAGATATGGACCCTCAACTCTATGGTCAATTAGTCTTCGACAAAACAGGAAAAAATATACAATGGAAAAAAGACAGTCTCTTAAATAAATGGTGCTGGGAAAACTGGGCAGCTATATGTAGAAGAATGAAACTTGACCATTCTCTTACACCGTACACAAAGATAAACTCAAAATGGATAAAAGACCTCAAGGTGAGACAGGAATCCATCAGAATCCTAGAGGAGAACATAGGCAGTAATCTCTTCAATATCAGCCACAGCAACTTCTTTCAAGATATGTCTCCAAAGGCAAAGGAAACAAAAGCAAAAATAAACTTTTGGGACTTCATCAAAATCAAAAGCTTCTGCATAGCAAAGGAAACAGTCAAAAAACAAAGAGGCAACCCACGGAATGGGAGAAGATATTTGCAAATGACAGTACAGACAAAAGGTTGATATTCAGGATCTATAATGAACTCCTCAAACTCAACACACACGAAACAGGCAATCATATCAAAAAATGGGCAGAAGATATGAACAGACACTTCTCCAATCAAGACATACAAATGGCTATCAGACACATGAAAAAATGTTCATCATCACTAGCCCTCAGGGAGATTCAAATTAAAACCACATTGAGATATCACCTTACACCAGTTAGAATGGCCAAAATTAACAAGACAAGAAACAACATGTGTTGGAGGCGATGTGGAGAAAGGGGAACCCTCTTACACTGTTGGTGGGAATGCAAGTTGGTGCAGCCTCTTTGGAGAACAGTGTGGAGATTCCTCAAGAAATTAAAAATAGAACTTCCCTATGACCCTGCAATTGCACTCCTGGGTATTTACCCCAAAGATACAGATGTCATGAAAAAAAGGGCCGTCTGTACCCCAATGTTTATAGCAGCAATGGCCACCATCGCCAAACTATGGAAAGAACCAAGATGCCCTTCGAGGGACGAATGGATAAGGAAGATGTGGTCCATTTACACTATGGAGTATTATGCCTCCATCAGAAAGGATGAATACCCAACTTTTGTAGCAACATGGATGGGACTGGAAGAGATTATGCTGAGTGAAATAAGTCAAGCAGAGAGAGTCAATTATCATATGGTTTCACTTATTTGTGGAGCATAACAAATAGCATGGAGGACATGGGGAGTTAGAGAGGAGAAGGGAATTGGGGGAAATTGGAAGGGGAAATGAATCATGAGAGACTATGGACTCTGAAAAACAATATGAGGGTTTGAAGTGGTGGGAGGGTGGGAGGCTGGGGTACCAGGTGGTGGGTAATATAGAGGGCACGGATTGCATGGAGCATTGGGTGTGGTGAAAAAATAATGAATACTGTTATGCTGAAAATAAATAAATTTAATTTAAAAAGAAAAAAAAAGAACAAGCCTAAAAAAAAAAAGTTCAGAAAAAAAGAAAAAATTAAAAAAAGAAAACGAATAAAGAAAAAATATAAAAAGGTAATATATATATATGTATTAGATAAACTAGTTAAAAAAGGTTTACAAAGAAAAGGGTAAAAGTTAATAAAAATTTAGCAGAAGAAGAAAAAAAATGAAAAAGAAAAAAAATTAAATTAACCACAAGACTAAAGAATCATGGGGAGAAAGCCATGAGTTCCATGCTTTGCTTTTTCCTCCTCTGGAATTCTGCTGCTCTCCTTGGTATTGAAACCGCACTCCTTGGTAGGTGAACTCAGTCCTGGCTGGATTTCTTGTTGATCTTCTGGGGGAGGGGCCTGTTGTAGTGATTCTCAAGTGTCTTTGCCCCAGGTGGAATTGCATCACCCTTACCAGGGGCCGGGCTAAGTAATCCGCTCGGGTTTGCTTTCGGGAGCATTACAACTCATTTGACTCATTCTTCTGATGGTTTTGTGAAATACCTTGGTGTAAAAGCAGTTGTAGCAGCTTGCTGTTTTTGTAGCTCCCTGCTGCCACCATGGGTAGTAAACCCTGTGTAAGGAAGTAAAACAAGTAGAAGAGAGGTATTATCTGAAAGATATGTTGAATGAATTCAGACAAGTATCGGCATTATGCATTTGTCCAGTAAGAAGCTCTGTGACCTTGTGAATTTCAGTTCTGGTTGCATTAGCTCCCTGGGAAGTGTACATTTATGATGTGATCTATAGGGTTTTTGCAGAGCAAGTATCATGAGGACAACAAAGTAGAATGGATTGTTACCTAGACAAAAGACCTGAAGGAGTCCCAAAATTGAACTGAAGGATTGGCAGAGGAGGTGTCAGAGTCATTCTATTTGGGTTTTCACCAGGACCTAAAACATAGTAAGAGGTTCATGGACCATTGTTGATAATGCAATTTCATTGTTAAATCTATAGTAATGCTGATACCATTTTGATGTGGGTGTAGCCTAGATTCAAGAATATTCCAGTCTGGAAAATATTATTACAAAGAGAATTCAAAGTGATGCGCGGGACTGAGAAATTATATGAAGGGAAGAGATAAAGTTCCAGTGACAAACTTCTGGCAGGCATAAAGAACTACAAGGAAGTTATAAGTAGAAAATCAATCAAGGGATAGGTCCAACTCCTTAAATAGAATCAAAAGCAGCAAATAAATAGTTACTTAGACACTTTGAAAAAGAAAAATGATCACTTCTAGGGACCTTTTGAGGTTAAGGTTCTTTCAAATGGAACTATTTTCTTAGGAAGTGATATAAATTCCATCTTCTCATGGGCCCCTGGCATACACATCCGGAAAAAGTATTTATCCTGGCATAACATTATTTTATTCTTACTCATTCATTCATTTTGTTAGCCATTTATCTCTTGGGGAAGTTTTTAAAATATTTAATGCTTCATGTTTATTATGCAGCATACCAGAGACTGTTGGGTTTCTAAAGGGACTATAGTGACTTACACTCTAATGGTCTGGAAGTTTATATTCATATCAAGGAATTCTTCTTGCTCCTCTGCAAACTCATCCTTTGTTTTATTATTATTCATTGGAATAGGGAAACAACTGTAACCATAAGTCATGAGTTCTTTCTTTTCTTCTTGCCAACCATTATTAACTCATTCTTTAGAAAAATGACTTAATAAAATGGTATCTTCTAGCCTCCCTTTAATCGCCCTTCTAGTTCCTAAAACTCAAAAACTATCTGAGCTTTTTCAAAGCCTCTTCAAATTGGAGGCTGGTATTAGATGCAATATACCTTAGAAAACCAGATGAAGTGTTACCTATTTAGATATGATGCTTTTCTCACTTTTAAGTACACAGTGTTTCATTTGTTCTTGGTTTGTTTTTAATGTGATCTTCTTATTTACCTTTTAACCTACCCCTCAAAAAATTAACAAATTATTTTAAAAAAAGAAAAGAAATTATCAGCCTAGGAATTTAAGTGATTTTGAAATTATCTTTATTGATCCTATTTTAAGACTAAACTCTGAAAGATTGAAACCGCCCAAAACATATCTTAAAAATCTTCTTTAAAAAACTATGAGGTTCTGTTTGATGGACTCTGCATTTCCAGTTTCAAGAAAAACTTATTTTCCAATTCAGTTACAACTTCTTTTTTTTAAAGGTGTGATACTCTCTGGGAGAAAGATGCCAAAATTCACAGATTTGAAAACATTTGGAGGAAGACAGTATGAGATCACCGTCTAGTCTGCAACAATTTTGGCATTATCACAAAGCAGTCCACAACCTGACCTTTCAGCTTTTGATGCTACTTGTTTCCTTGTTTGATTGTTCCTTTCCCTAGCATATCTTTTTTAGCAAAAGTCACTAATTTTCCTGGTCCTAGGAGCTTATCTCAATCATTTGCCATTCTACCAAACTTTAGAATGATTTGCTCATGTGTTTAAAACTTTTAATTCCTACCTTTAAATTCTGCAATGTTTATTCTTTATTGTTTCAGGTTGGCCATTTGTGTGGCATTATTGAAAAAAACCCAGGTGGTGATAAGAGATCAGGATTGAAATTTCAGATCTGAAATATATCAGCTATTTGAACTTGGGCAAGTTTCTTAATCTTTCTGATTTTTCAGTTTCCTCATCTGTGAAATGGAAAAAATCAATAACTCTATAGTTATAGGTAGCAAGTGAAAGAATGTGTAGAAAGGACCAAGGAACCTGCTGGCAATATTAAGGCTATAAGTGCTATTGTTCTCCTTTCTTCACTGGGTTCCTTTCCTCAACTAAAAACATGCAATAGAATATGGCTATGTGGCCTGATTTTTTTGTTGTTGTTGTTGTCAGTATGTTACATAATCTAAAACATTTAAAATTCTGTAGAATAAGTTTACTTATAAAGGAGGACTTCTACTTTCAATTGGTCTGCTCACTTGGGGGCATCTTTTTTTGAAGTTCCTTCAAAAGTCTTGAATTGATGTTTACCCAGCAGTAGCATCAACTAGTAGAAGACAGCAGTTATAAGGGAAATGAATACTGGGAAACTATTATAATATCAAGATAAAATTAATGAAAATATATGAATATATGTACATACACTCTAAAGTAGAGAAAGGACACAGTGGCAAGTACTTGACACATCATCATTTAATTAGAAAACACAGTTTTTATACCTCTTTACTTCATCAAATGTAAGTCCATTTCTCTCTGGATTGTCAAGAGGCTGTTAATAAACAGGAAAGACTCTTACGGAGTAGGGGAATGTGTATGTGCATAGCAGATTGAAGGAAATAATGATGACAGAAACAGCTCCTGCCACCTATGTACTGCCACAGAGACATCTTAATAGAGGTGAAAGAAATACTTTTCTTTTTTAAAGCCATTTTAGGAAATGATTATAGACCTCCAGGGCAGATCAGGGAGGCAGATCAGGAAATATTTATGCAGAGGAGAGATGCCTATAAAAACTGTAGAACATTGATCATAAGGGATTGCAGAATAACGCTGACACTGACTCAAACTGGAGCAGGACAGTGGCCACCAACAGTGTGTATATTTTTAAAACAGCACAGGCCAGTGGCTGATAAAGCAACTGTTGGAACAGAAAATGGTCTTCGTCTTGAGAGTCTGATCATATAACCATGCAAACTTCACTTTTAAATAGTAATGAGAGTTTTAAGGAGCCTTACGTGTCATAACCTGATTTCCCTTGCTTAAGTCACTCTCTGGTCGTAAGTCAGTGTGGAGATGCTTATTCATTCTTGGAGGCTAGGAGGACACTGAAGCAGTGTGGTGCTAAGTATACTCCAGTGGGATAAAAATCCGAAATGCCACCAACAAAGACTGGAAGACAAAAATCTCACTGCACACATATATGTATTTTCTTTGAGTCAACTTTGTAGCAACAAGGTCAGACAGGTAAAACTGTGAAATTCAACTTCAGTAACTCCTTCTTCTCCTTAGCTGAACACCAGATTTTCTGAGGACAATAGCTCTACATTCTTTCCTTCCTTGTTATCCAAACAAACTGACCTAGCTGTTACATATAATGAACTGATAAAAGAAACCAATTCACTTTAAGGATTTAATGATACAACTGTTTAATTTGTCCTTCTTTCCAAGAGGGAAATTACAGGCATCTGGGCTAAGCTCCTGGGAAAATGTTTTTGAAGATAGCCCTGAATCACTTGGCACAAAGCATCTACCTAGAATCTTGTCAGGCGGTTGCAAACTGGAGTCACTGTTGACTCTCAACATCCTATTGAGACTGGTAGGGTGGTACTTTACAGGAGGAGAATTCTGATTTGAATTTAACTGCCTGTCCTTAAAGGAAAGGAAAGTTCAGCACAGAGTGAAAAACAACCTTTGAGGTATCCCACCTCTGGTGTGTGCCAGTCATACATTTACTAAACCTATACAAACAAACAAAAGTTGGTTAAATGTGAATTTAACCTTTAGTTTATGAATTAAATCCTTAATGTGAATCACAGTTTCTTGTTTTATCATTTAATTGGAAAGGAAGAAAATAAGAACACTCTTGATGAAGTTAATGCTATTTGATTAATCAACAGAAGTGCCTTCAACTCAGGAAAATATTAGAGTAATTCTTAAGTATAGGTTCTTGAACACACTTTCTTCTTTGGTCCTTATATCTTTTATACCTAGAACCTGCTTATATGTTTCTCTGTAGTTCAGAACCCTTACAGGACTTGACAACAATTAAGTCTCAGATTCCTTAAGTAGGAACCGACCTTGAGAGGCATGCATTACCCCAAAAAGCCACAATGTGAACAAATGTAATTGTATTTAACACGCATGTGCATGTGCAAACACACACACACACACACACACGGAGAGAAAAGGTACAACAAAATATCCTGTTCAGGTTTATTATTATGCATGACAAAGAACCTCAAAACTTCATGACTTAAATCTGTAATAATTTGTTTAGTTTATGAATCTGAAATTTTGGCAAGGTTTAGTTAGATAATGCTCCTCTCTGTTCCAGAAGGCTGAGCAATCCACTTCCAATAGGGCTCACTCAGATGTCTAGTGAAGTATCACTGTTTGTTGGTGGAGAGCTCAGCTGGGACTAAGGGTCAAGGATTTTAGTTCATCTTCACTGGATTCTCTGTAGGCCACCTGGCTTACTCTGGGCATCCCAGTGACTGTGTCCCAAAAATGAGTAAGTATCCCAACCAGACTTGAAAAGTAGAGGTTGCATTTGCTGAGGTGTGAGTTCAGAATCAGAAGCAGTGTTACTTCCTTCTTAGTTTACTAGTCAAGCAATCACAGAGCCAAGGTTCTGAAAGATGAAACATATAATCTAAATCTTAACTGGAAGAGGGTTAAGAATTTGGGGTCCATATTCAAAATACTACATAGATCTTTGAAAAACTCCCTTGGTGAAATCTGAAATCTACTTGATGTAAAAGAGAATTCATTGTACAGATGATTTACAGAAACGGTCTACTGTTTAAAATCTAGTATGACTGCTTTAGAAAATATTCCTATTATTTCTCATTACTGATACTACATTATTCCTAACACCATCAGAGCCACTGTTGTGATTTCTACCTGATTCACCAAAACAGAGGTTAATTCATTTTGCTGTGATAAATAACCCATTATGGAAACTGACTTCACCCTGGCACACCACTTTAGCAATATTTCATGTTCTATTGGAATGATCTGGAAGAGTTAATGCATCCCTTTGAAAGGGCTAACAAATAAATACTATCAGGAAGGGTCTTAGGTGCTGAAAAATCGGATTCATTGTGTAAAATGGTGCATGAACTCTCTCCCCTAACTCTGAGAGGACTTTTTGAAGCAAATGGAAATTTTGTGCTTGTATAAAGTCTACCATAAAGATTACTGCAGATGAATTTAAAATCTTGGCCAAATGACTTAACAAAGAAATGAAGAGGAAACAACACACACACACACACACACACACACACACACACATATGCACACACACACACAGTCATACACAGATGCCCCAAATTTGAACATAAAACATAAGTGTATCTATTTCTTTAGTCCCATTTATAGGTTTTCCAATAATTTGAAAATAAACAAAACCTTCTGGCTTTGCATGTCTGTGGGGAGTTTGGGACTTTAGGTACACATATTTGAGAATCTTTTGCATAAATCTGCATATGTTTACATGCAATGACAGACATACTGCCGCTTCCCAAATGTGGCTAGGATAATTTAATCTTCTGCAACATTTTGCATAGCATATGTAGGTGTAATATGCTCAGAAACATTACCTGAATATATGCAAAGTACGCTTAGCTCATGCTTATATAGTTCTCATATCAAAAGATGTAGTTAGAATACATTTTGCAGCTTTATTCTATGCGTAAAAAGAACAAATAAAACCCAATTATCTATAAAATGAGCTTTTTAAAAATTTAAATTAAAAATACTTCTAGATTTGCTTATTGTTCATTCTTTGAGCTAATTTGTATTTTTGTGGCTATCTTCTTATATTTTCTTTGAAGTTACCATGTTTTTTTAAGTTATTCAACACTGTGAGTTGGAGATCATTGAAAGATATTATAACAAGGATTATGAGAACAGTAAAGCAGTAAGCAGTAAAAATAATAAAAAAAAATTGGCCTAAGAATAAATTGCCTTTGAATATAAGACACTGGTGCATTTTTAAAAAGGGAAGTATTTTAAAATTCATAAATTTATTGAAGCATATAGGCACTACTCTTAATTTTTTTGTTGATAGGAACATACCCTCTGTTTTTATAACTCCCTGATTTCATAGGCTAGCTCTTTGTTACAAATTTCTTAATCTAAATGAATGTTTAATTTCTGTCTACCCAGGAAATATGTATTGTAGAATATTGTAAAAATACAAGTAAGCAAAAAGAAGAAAAATCACCTATAATCCTAATTAACTGAAGTACTGTTACTAGTCCATCCAGATTTTTTCTTTCATGATCATATTTTATTTGTACAAAGTATCATATACATTTCTTTCCACTAAATCATATTATTAAATATTTTTCTATGTCATCTAAGTGTTTTCTCTAATATTCTATGCACTGCATGATTTCTAATTATCACTTTTTTGAAAGCAAGTTTCTTGGACTCTCTCTTATGTATTACCTTTAGTTAGAGATGATCTCTTAAAGAATATGCATCCTTCTGAACAAAGCAATTAAATAAATTCATATTATTTTTTTAAAGATTTTTAAAATTTATTTATTTGACAGAGAGAGATCACAAGTAGGCAGAGAAGCAGGCAGAGAGAAAGGGGAAGCAGGCTCCCTGCTGAGCAGAGAACCTGATGCTGGGCTCTATCCCAGGACCCTGAGACTATGACCTGAGCTGAAGGCAGAGGCCTAACCCACTGAGCCACCCGGGCGCCCCAATTCATATTATTTTTAAACAACGTTGAAAGCAGCTTTTCCTCTGCTCACTAGTCACTCCCTTCTATTCATTCTCCCCTCTTGCAGGTTTGGAGTCTTCCATACTGAGTGTCCTTCATTCATTCATGTGATTAATCTCCATGCATCTCATTACTATTTAGAATAGCACTTACACTGAGAATGTAATGACCACTCCTGGAACATTATTTACCCGTGTTCACAAATATAGAGTTGCATTTTTAGACATGTTATTTAAAAACTAATGTGCCTCATATTCACGAATGGTGAAGATAAAATTTTAAAAGTTCATATCATTTTATTTTATATATTATATTCTAAACTCTCAAATAGCTAACACAGATTTTAATTTATATAACCTGATTAGGGTATGTCTCTGCTTAAAACACCTCAACCAGTCCTATTACTTCTGGAAATAAAGCTAAAATCCTAAGTGTGACACAACAGGTCCTTCACCATCTACCCCTGCCTCACCTTCCCATTTCTCATTCCAACCTTGTCTAACACACAACTTCTCCATTCATACTGAACTAGCTGAAGTAGCAAGCTCCCCTTTCTGCTTGGAATGTCTTTACTTCTGTTTTCATTTGACTGTTGTCTTCTCTACCTTCCAGACTTAGCTCAGGCTTGTTCTCCCCATTAAGCCATCCTTGACCCTGTTCTAAAGCAGGTTCCCTTTCTCTATGAGCTGCAATCCTATTTTAATGTCCCATTTAGTTCTACAGCTGTGAGCAACTTGAGGACAGGAATTAGGGAAGGAAATTAGTTTACTTGTGTCTTTGAAAACAATAATTTCAGATATGTTGTTACGTAGGTAGCCCTACAGATAGTTCCCTTTGGGCTCTCTATGAACCTATCCAAGAACAAATTATGCATTTGCAAATCTATTATTTTTCTTTGCATATTGAAGGGCATGTGTATTCCAGATCCCAGTAGCTTTGTTTCTGCTAGCCACAATCTAGCCCTGGGTAATAAGTATGCTCTGTGTTATATATGGAGTTCTCAATTGTTTTGTTTCTGCTTCAAGTCTGTGGCTGAAAGAATCTATATGACACTTGTTAGTGTCTCTTATTCATTTATGTAATCACCATCTGTATCATAACTACCAGATACCAGGAGCAATGACCAGCATTGGAGCCACAAAGCATTGACATTGTTTATGCAAGACAACACCCATTGTTTGCCTTTAGATTTCTGAGGTATGCCTTTGCCCTACCACTTCTTTCTTTTGTTGGCTGTTTCAACTGCTATGTTATTAAACAGTGAGATCCTGGGAGCTATGGAATATAATGAAAAACATGACTCTGGCCCTTGAGGTGTCTTCACAGTAAATGGGGATAGCAGTGCAAAAGAATAATGTGTAAATGGGGCACAAGAGACATATAAACATTTTAGAAATTCTAGTAATTAAGCAATAATATCAACTAATATTTAATATATACCTCATAGAATTATGAGGATTAAATGAGCTAATGTATATAGAACACTTGGACAGTGCTTGGAAGTATCAAAAACTTTGTGTTTGCTATTATTACTATTTACTAATAGCTAGATGCTATTGTAAGCTCTTTACATATATGAACCTTATGTAATTCTCATTCAAATCGTTATGTAACTCTATGAAATCATTGTATTATCATCATCCCCGTTTTATATGTGAAGAAATGGAGACTTAGAGACATAAGTAACTTAGCCTAGGTTATCTAGAATTCATGTCTCCTCTCTCCCAATTTACTTCTTTTGCCACTGCAGAGAGCTTCCTCATATTTATCTAGCAGTTAGACTCCCTTTGAGTCTGCTACTCTATAGTCAGCCCTGAAATGATTTTACTTCATATTTATTGGAAGTACTAAGTGCCTCTTGGTTGTAGATAAATAGAGGGCAATGGTGTCAGTGAGACCGAAGAAAAATGGTAGAACATTTTCCTTTCAATTTTCTACTCACTTAATTTTTTTAACATCATATGGCTCTAGTAAAGGTCACATAGAGTTCACTGTTCAAGGGAATGGTTATTTTAAAATACTTTACTCAAGTCTCCTCTAACTCAACATTCAATTAATTTTAGATTTTGTATTGATAATTTTCCTCGGCAAAGATAAATTAATGCTTTAAATCAAAGCTGTAGAAGTTAAGAATTGACCAGAGTGAATAATAAGGTCTCTTTAATTTCTTCCAACAGCATCTAAAGAGTTGTAAATTTCCAAATCTATGCTTCTGTTAGTAGGGAGTTCAGTTATTTTTAAACACAAATTACAAATCTATAGCTATTGAAGACAAATTTTTAAGTAAGTTTATTATTATCAGTGTCTTTCTAGTTACATTTTCCTACTGAAAAGTTTCCCTTAAAGGTTGGTTCAGTGTAATTTTAAATGTTAGCTTTCATATTACTTTAAGGTTCTCTGACAGGGCTAAATTATTCACATCTCTATTCCCTACAGATTCTAAACCAATTGAGAAATAACTGAGTCAGAGACTGAACTACTGCCATTATGACCAGTAAAGTCAGAATGTGGCATATGGCTTAATTTACAGCTAGATCAGGTTTAACTCTTAATTGACTTCACTTACCTCTTCATTGCATGGGAGCCCAGCAACACAACCCCGTGTCTTCAAGGGACAGGGTCTGTCTCAGTGGTCATAAACTGGGGGCAGATGAGATGGCACATTAATTCCAGGTAAGCAGGTCCAAGAAAGGCTAAGCTGTGCATGCTTACAGACCCTCTTCCTAAAGCTTCACATTAGATCATCTCATTGCTCCACCATAGGAAGTGATCAGGGAGCACTGAGTAAGTGATGGGTCTGGAAGGTTGGAGAGTGGAAGGGAAGACCAGAAGCTGTCTCCCAGTATTTCTTAGGAACTCCTATTTTACAGGCTGAAGTAAGGGTGTGGGCAAATGTTTGGTCAGTTTCCTTTACATATTCATATATTTCTAAATTTTAAAATTATCTAAAAATGATAAAGCAAGAGCATTATGCTATATGATAATAATAGCCTATTGGGAAAGACAGACTTTTTAAAGAACCAATGACAATGGAACATATTAAATACAATAAGTAAATACAGTTAAACAAGCATAGGATACCATGAGAAATACTGGACAGACCCTGGCTCAGCTTAGGGAGATGGAAAGCTTGGGAAGTATTCCCAGAAGAGGAGCTATGATACCTAACTTGTCAAAATAGAAGAACACCAGATAATGATTTGCAGTGGTCATGATTGTCTATGGTGGAAGAGTGTTTATAACATTTCAGAGCCAGGGAGATTTGATATGCAAAGACATCTAATAGTACAGACTGTTCAGGAAAAACAAACAAACAAACAAACAAAAACCCCAAACACAAAAAACCAAACTTGACATAGGGGTGCCTGGGTGGCTCAGTGGGTTGAAGCCTCTGCCTTTGGCTCAGGTCATGATCCCAGGGTCCTGGGATCAAGCCCTCCCACACCCACCCACCCCCAATCGGGCTCTCTGCTCTGCCTGCTTCCCTTCCTGTCTCTCTGCCTGCCTCTCTGCCTACTTGTCTGTCTGTCAAATAAATAAATAATCCCTGTTTGTCAAATAAATAAAATCTTAAAAAAAAAAAAACTTGACATACAGTTCAGTGTTGGAATGTGATAAGAAGGAAATTAGAGAGGTAGGTAGGAGCCACTTCACAAAAGTGTTATACATTATGTTAAGAGGTTCATATTTTGTTGAAAATGGAGTGCAGAGTCTTTGCTAGTCTTCATGAGGGGAGTAACATGGTCACCCCATACATCCCTAATCTCTTGGTATATATGTGGGAAACAGGTAATAGGATAAGGTTAGGAAGCAAGAGAAGCTTTAAAAGTTCATGGAGGAGTGCCTGGGTGGCTCAGTGGGTTGGGCCTCTGCCTTCAGCTCGGATTGTGGTCTCAGGGTCCTGACATCAAGCCCCACATCGGTGTCTCTGCTCAGCAGGGATCCTGCTTCCCCCTCTCCCTCTCCCTGCCTCTCTGCCCACTTGTGATCTCTCTCTCTCTCTCTCTCTGTGTCAAATAAATAAATAAATAAATATATATATATATATATATATATATATTTTAAAGATTTTATTTATTTATTTGATAGAGAGAGAGATCACAAGTAAGCAGAGAGAGGGGGGGAAGCAGGCTCCCCTCTCTGCTCCCTGCCGAGCAGAGAGCCTGACATGGAGCTTGATCCCGGGACTTTGAGATCATGACCTTAGCTGAAGGCAGAAGCTTAACCCACTGAGCCACCCAGGTACCTCAATAAATTAAAATCTTAAAAAAAAATGTTTCTGGGAATCTAGATAAGAACAAATGAAAGTAGGGAGGGAGAATTTTTGAGAAATATTAACATGGTTCAGGGGCACCTGGATGGTTCAGTCAGTTAAGCATCTGCCTTTGGCTCAGATCATAATCACACAATCCTGGGATGGAGCCCCACATCGGGTTCCCTGCTCAGCAGGGAGTCTTCTTCTCCCTCTCCATCTCCCTCTGCCCCACCCCACTGCTCATGCTCTCTCTCTCTCTGTTGCTCTCTTTAAGATAGATAAATAAAATCTTTAAAAAAGAATAGATGGTTCAATTTATAAATTAACTGGAAAGGTTTAGGGATATATGGTAAATTATTGAGTGTGGGGTTAAGGCAGAGACAGAACATTAGTCATCAAGATATCTGATACTTTGTACTTAGCTCTAAAATAACACTTAACATGATCAATTGTAATTACTTTTTTCTTATATGTTTACTATCTGTACTCTCATAAGTATATTACCAACATTTTTTCAGGAGATAAAGAACTAAGATATTTTAATGGTAAAACATAATGAAATTTGCTAATTAAGTAACCTCACTGGATCTGTTTTTACAAATGTGAATGCAGATGGGTCGGAGAAAATATAAGATAATAATAACTTTTTGTTTTAGTCTCAAAGCCCTAAGGCTATGTGGTAACAGTTTAAACCCTTAGCTGTTGGTTAAAATTCTAACCATTAAGAGAGGTTTCTTTGTTTTCAGCAGCAGCACCACACACTTACATCACACACAACCGAATGATATCCTTATTTTTTCTAAAGTTATATTCTAAAGGGGAATTGCTAAGTTTATAATTTGGGGATCTGTGTATTTAGGAGTAAGTGTGTATGTGTGTGATGTATGTGTGTGTACATATAAAATTTACCTTCAGAATATATTTTTAAAATATATTAAAATATGTTTTCTTTTCCTAGTGTTGGAAGCATTTAGATTCATTTGCATTTTTTGCTTAGTCCCCTTTGGAGAGAAAAATTAAGACAAAACAAAATAAAAACAAGAAACTGTTCAAATATGTCATTGTACAGTATGGTCCTCACCAGATTTATTTGCCTATCTGGCCACTCTTCTGCTCCTTCCATAATCCTGCTTTGGGAACTTTCTCTGACCTTCTTTATCCATATCACATAATAAAGCAGAGATGCACAGGGTAATAGTTGGAGGGGTACATCATTCATTCCAGGGGGTGTTCGGCTTAGAAAAGTATCTCAGAAGAGATACTGTAATATCCAAACAGTGATGGTTAGTGTGGGAGAGCACCAGGTAATGAAGAGCAGCAGAGGTCACAGTGATCAGCATGGACCTGCACCCAGGTAGAATAAAATGATTTTCCAATGGTAACCAATGTTTTCATATTGCACTTAATAGATTTCTTCTTTGAGAACATATAATACAGAATAAGATATTACATCTCTTTCTGAATCTCTTTTGAGCAAGAAGTATAGACTTGGAATTTTTTTTCTCAATGAACATTTTATTCCAAGGTAGTTTAGGAATTAGAAAAAACTTCCCAAAGCCAGTGGAAGAATACAACACATCTGTGGAGAGAAGCAGAGATAAACAATGGGGTGAGGGTCCTTCTTGTGTTCTCTAGACCACACCCATGCCTGATTACAGTCCTTTTTTTTTTTTTTAACTCTGAAAAATACCTTCTCACATAAAGTTGTCCCGGGTGGGGCAATTCTGTTTTTCTTTTTTTTTTTTATTCTTTTTTTTTAATTAATTTTTTATTTTTTATAAACATATATTTTTATCCCCAGGGGTACAGGTCTGTGAATCACCAGGTTTACACACTTCACAGCACTCACCAAAGCACATACCCTCCCCAATGTCCATAATCCCACCCCCTTCTCCCAAACAGTCCATTTTTAAGGTTTGGCTGTATCCCTCCCTTTGGGTTCCATAAGACACTAAATATTCTTAGAATACAAGATTCTTAGAATACAAATAGCTCAATGTATTTTCTATTACACCACAGGAAAGAGTTCTATATAACACAGATATAATACAGGAAGGTTTCTTTGGCTGTTGCTGATTGGTCTGCCAGAAGAGACAATAACAGTATTTTGTGATAATGTGGTATGTCTTTTTTAAAGCTCTTTGCTATTTTTTCTCATTTGAACATTTCACCAAAATACTGTAACTTCTAAGCTATTAGACTTTTCCAGGTGAATGGGAGACTAAGTGTTTGTACAGTAGAATGCAGTCAGCATTTTTAGAAAACGTTAGGAATAGGATCTCAATAAAATCACAGTGGATCTAACTTGCTCAGCAAAAGTGTAACTACTCAACCAAAGTAAAATTTACAAAAGTGGGGAAAGGAAAAGCAGAAAATACACCATTGTCCAGGTTGTTCTGTGGTGTTTATGAAAATCTGTAATAACAGGATCCCTGGCTGGGATGGACATAGACAAGATAAATACTGGGAGAAGTGTGAGCAGTTTGGGGAGGTATTGTGGATAGTTTCTCTCTAATTAAAAAAAAATACTCTTTCATGTGTCTGTTGGCCATCTGGATGTCTTCTTTGCAGAAATGTCTGTT